>NC_052500.1:25417797-25426125 GCF_016617805.1 Bactrocera tryoni
TAACTCCGTCGATAAGGAAACTTTATAAATTTTCTCTGTCGTCTATATTGCAACTGAATACATACATACATACATATGATGGAGTCCATAAAAGGTGACTAAATACGTCCTGCTTTACTTTAAGGGTCTCACATGTAAAACGTCTAAGTGTTAGAAATGTAATTCTGATTGCTTGACTCAATATTCTACGAGCAGTCGTCAACTCGATGGACTGCGTTCTGGAAGGCCAAATATCAAAAATATCGATTAAATCGTATGAATCAGCATATACTGTCATTATGTAGGTACTGTTTTTATTGCATTTAACTGCTTATAGTTCGCATTTAACTAAGGATGAATACTAAAACGAAGACACATTGTGCTTCATACACCCCGGGATACTTCCTGCGGATAAAAAGTGGGTTACTTATGGCAACGTCAATCGGTAATAGTCGTCGTCTAATCGCGGTCAAGCCTAACAAACGGCGGTCAATTTTGAATTGACGATTAGGAAAGATTGATGAAGGTAGATTGGCAGAGAATCTTCTACTGTGAGCTCCAAATATGCTGTTAAAGCCCAATAGCCCAGAAACCACCAGCTTTGGGCTTTAGTAGAGGGATTTTGTCTTCACCATTATAACATCAGGTTCGCCAGAAGTCACGGGTATTCCGTTCTTTATGTATATATAAATATCATCATCACCAACTGAGTCGATTTAACCATATCCGTATAAATATACGTAAATTATTCTTGAAACTTTTGCGATATCGACTTGAAATTTTGCACACTTCTACATAGATTTCCTCTTTTTTTCCGGGTTTGACAACCCTAGTGTTACAATCTGGCAATTCACAACTGAGTTCAAAACTTACATACAAGTGCTATTTGTGTTCTTTACAGTAACCTAAAATATTCATCTCAGCCAAAATAATGGAATTAGATTACAAACATTTTCGCACGAATATCCTTTTACAACTTTCGACTCAGCGATAGAGCATCGATGAGCTTAATTCAATTTAGGGCGATGAAGCTTCATCAAGGACCAACTTGTCAATGGTACAATGAACTCAATAGAGGTCGTAAATCAGTCCAATATGAATTCCTTGAAGGTCGTTCAAAATCAATTGTTGTTCCGGAAACTATTGATCGTCACATACCCTATCGTGAGAATGAGACCTAAGTGGGACTAACATAAAATCAGTATTTCATGAATATTTCATTGTAGAAAAACTTTTTCCAAGTTGGGTCCCACATAAATGGTCAATTGCTCAAAAAAACAGCCCGTGTCAATTGATCGAGAGAAATGTTGAAAGAATACGATAATGGTGCTTCGAAACATACCTATGAAAACGTTTATACGTGTGATGCCGAAAGTAAACAGCAATGGAACGATGTTTCAAACAGCAACAAATGGTTGCGTGTTTTTTGGAAAAAGTGGACAGTTCGCAATCATGACAATAGAGCAATATGGTACGTAGCAACAGATTCTAAATGGTAAACATCCATTTTCTTGCCAGTTGTCATTCAAGAAATCAGGAAAACAAACCACCGAAGATGGATCTCTCTGCACTAGGACAATGCTAACTTTCATACATCGCCTGAATCATCCGAAAGTATATAGATGTTAATGGCGAATATTTTGAAAAACAATTAAGCGATTTGCGAAAAATAAAATTTTGTTTTCATTCCCTAATTTCGAAATGTAAAAGTCAGTCTCCATCTCTCTCCATAAATCTGCAAATACAAGGTCTGTCGCAAAAGAAACAGGACTGTTAAAAAAAAAACAAAAAATTAATATTTTTCAAAAGTTATATTTTTTTATTCAAAGTAGATTCCTTCGATGCAGCGTTTAGCCCGGTCCATTATTTCAAATGAGTGTTTAAGGTCATTTTTCGGAATGCTCTTGAGAATATCGGTCGTCGCCTTTTGGATAATGAAAGGTCCTGAAACCAGTGTCCTTTCATGGGCAAATGAAGTTTTCCAAATAGGTAAAAATCGCAGGGTGTCAGATCAGGTGAGTAGGGTGAGTGATTAATGGTTAATATGGAGTTTTTTGTCAAAAAATCAGTGACAAGCGTCGACCGATGACACGGCGCATTATCGTGCAACAGGCGCTAGGACCCTGCCTCACGGTATTGTGGTCGAGCACGACGAATGCGTGACAAAAGACGCTTCATAACACCAAGGTAAAACACAGCATTAATCGTTTGGCCAGGTGGGACGAACTCTCGGTGTACAATACCCTCGGAATCGTAAAAACAAATCAGCATTGTCTTTATTTTTGACTTCTGAAGACGACCGACTTCTGATCGTCACAGAGGTCCTCACGACCTTCTTGGAATCGCTTAAACCACTCATGCTGATCACCATAAACTTTTTTCATCATTTGAAATATTTCAGTACAGGTTTTCCCAAGTTTAAAACAAAATTTGATATTTGCTCTTTGCATTTTACGACCGATGGCCAAAAGCCGCGTCACTTTTTGATCGATAACATCGATTGTAGTTATCCAATTATCTTATAATTTTCAAGAAATGTCAACAAGAGATCACACTTTTTATTTCATATACCCACCAATAGGTGGCGCCGACAGAAACAGTTATATTTAAAAAGTTCTGTTTCTTTTGCGACAGACCTTGTATAAAAGTCAACCTAGGCATTTCTCCACAAAACGCTGCTTCCTTGTCGAAACCGCTGATGTCGGACCACTACGGCATATAGCTGCCATACAAACTGACCGACCCAACTCAAGCCCTTTTATGGAAATCTTCTGTATTTGACAGATAGCATCACACAATTTTGCACAGATCATAACCTAAGGCATAACTATAATCTCCGAACATATGGTTTAGTTCGGATTACTATAGCATATAGCTGTCATATAAACTGACTGCTGGAAGTTCTGAAAATGTTTTTTGCTCCCAAAAATGCGTTGGTGAAGGATTATACCTTTAGCTTAGCAATCGACAGTTTTTCATGTCTTTATTAGACTCTGAAAGCATCCAAAATATAGAGCACTAATATTAGTTGCTGCATTAGTTACGTTAATGAAAGGAGGTAGCTGGCATCGGATTCTTCTGCCCATTTTTGCCTCGAATATGATGGTACAGAAAGCTTGTAGCCTAGTTCGACCCAATTAACTTCTGTAATCCCTCATTCACTTACAATACTCTCTCCTCACACATGTACTTACTCAGAAGCTAAGTATGCACACGCCAAATGTATACAAATCGAAATTGTTGCCACCTTTTAATGGTTTGCAAAAATTGTTTTTTCGATCGAATTTACAATCAACAATAAAACTCATTTGCATATCTTTCGAATATCAACTGGCATATTGTATGCATTGCTTTTTCTCCGCTTAGCTCATCCATCATTTTCGAGCATTTGTAATAATTTATAGTACATAATTTGTTTTCCTGCAGCGAAATGTCAAGCCAACACACACACACACGCACATACAAACGTCAATATACAAATACATGCTTGTTTATGACGCTCGAAGCCCGCAGCAGTGATTTGTTTATTTATTTTACTTTTCCAATAAAAACAATTAAACTTTTTATTTGCATTCATTATGCGCATAATCGCAACAGTTACTCACCGCCCCGCCACCGCTGTAGCCGGTGAATGAATGAATGAAACCGGGTCATCAACAAACATCTTTAATAGCAGCGGGAGCAAGCGAAAGAGGCGAAACAACAACAGCAAGCGCAGAGTAGCAGCAATGGCAGGATCATCCATCATCGAACGCATTGAACGCACGCAACGAAATTGGTGGCGGACGGATGTGCCTGCATGCCCACATACGACATATACATACATATATTGAGCGTGTACATATGTATATATGTTATAAGTGTGTAAGAGTGCCAATATGCATATGTATGTATATTATTGTGTGTGTGCTTATAGCTTTTAGACACTTCATACCTACAACTTTGAAGTACTAACTATGATATACAAGTGATGCACTCAGTCACCAACGCACCGACACACTTACTTACAAACAAGCTATTACACCAACTCACATGTATGCATACACACACACATACACACTCACTCACATTTGTAATCACACAAATTCATAATCCTGTCAGCTCAACTGTCTGACTGCTTGACTGACTGTCAGCTAAATGTGTTGTTCGCTAGCAGAAATAAAGAAATAAGTTGGCTTGCAGCCCTTAGATCTCGCTCTCCCACTATGTACACATATATATGTGTGTGTGTGCGTATTTACAGTTTCCTAAAGGGGTCGGTGGACACTTTGCGCTGTTGCTCTTACCATTGCCGTCTCTTATACACATGTGGATGCTCCTGTTGCTTGTTATTGTCGTTGCTGTTGTTGTTGTTGTCATTGCAGCACAGCTATTGTCAATCTCATCAATCACATGATTGACATTTTAGTTATTAGTGTTTGTACAGTTAGGAATTGAATGCCAGCAACTGACTTGACAAAGCACATACTAACTACTCTCCAACTTACCCACACGCCCACACCCACCACACATAGACACAACCCCATCGAGCGGGCACAACTGATTCGCAGGCAAAATGCTACAGGCAATTGATTCTTTGAAATATTACGAAAAGCAATATTGCAAGCAAGGAATGTGAGAGACAAAAACGCAACAGCAACAAAAAAAAACAATATATTTTCGCATTTTAGTTTTAGTGTTCGAAGAAGTTGTTTATGCCGTGCCATTTACTGACAAGGCAAAGAAACTAGTAGGGATGTCTTCATATATATTGACATGTACTGCATTATATCTGGAATATGCCCCATAGCAAAAGCACAGAATATCGCGTCTTAATCCGCCTTTTTGGTGGGTCTCAGACAACCAACTATTTTAAGTTGGCAAATTGTTTTTTAAAATCTATAAGTCGGTTGCCGATTGTATTCCTCTTATATAATTTGCCAACTCCCCTACACAGTACATTTGAAATACAAGCGCTTTTTGTGTGGTTTACAGTAACTTAAAATATTCATCTCAGCCATAAAATGTAACTAAATCCCAAAATCGTTTCCACGCTATTTCTTACAACTTTCGATGTAGATTATCTCAGCAACAGTGATTCGATGCACCTAGTTAAACTTTTAGGGATGAAACTTCGCCAAGGACCAGCGTTTAGCGATGGTATGGTGCATTCAATAGAAGTGATAAATTACTCAAAGGCGAATTTCTTGGAAGTTGTTAACAATCAGTACTTATTCGGGCAACTATAGATGCTGTGCTGAAATTGATATTGCAAGATCGGACTATGGGAATAAGTGGGACTAGCATTCATTCAATATTGCATGAACTTTTGAGTGCAGATAATTTGTTACAAGTTGGATCCCACTCAATTGGTCGATCGGTCAGAAGAAGGCTGGTGTCGATTGACCGCGAGAAATGGTAACAAAATATGAGAACGGTGCTTCGAAACACGTCTATGACAACGTGAGAGATGATGAATTGTGAATGTATACGTATGACACCGAAAGTAAAACGCAGTCAACTGTATGGCTATTTCAAAATGAGGCGATTCCAGCAAAAGCTGTTCGCACAGGAAGCAGTCCCAAGCAAATTGCTCGTCAACATAACACTAGAACAACGCAGAAATGTAAAGTCTGAGTGGTATACAAACCATTTTTTTGCCAGCTGTCTTTCAACAAATCAGGAAAACTCACCACCGAAGAGGTATCACTCTTCACCACGACAGTGCGAGTTCATCCTTTTGGTGCTGTACAAGAAAAATAAACTATGAGTCTACGTTTTCGATACTGGAAGGAAACTCGGAATTTATGAGGGCATTTTTAAAGAATTTGGTTATATTGCAGCATAGCTCTGCGATATGGAACCTTAGCTACCAAACCTATTCTGGGAAGTTGAAATCCATTTAAAATTATGTTTTTCGTTTCGCCTTAAGGCATTTGCAATTAGATTCTATATATGTTAAGTCATCCTAATTAGACTAGTAGTTTAAAACTTATAAATCTACCAAAACTTACAATTACTTAATATTCAAAATTCCAAACTTGAATGGAACAGTTGGCAGCCCTTTTCTTTTGTGGGAAGCTAATTTTAGCATCACGAGTAATGATAATCCACAAGCCATTTCTGAGACGCAGTTGCATCTTCTAAAAGTCACTGTTTAGTGTATTCTATGATCAGAGGGAATCATGTTTCTTCAAAAATAAAGCCGGTCAAATGTTGCATTCTTTGGATAATACTTAAGAGCCATGATTAATGACTTTTTCGAACCAGAATGGTCGGATGTTAATATGGACGATCTTTGGTTCCAAAAAAACGACGCTAGATGTCATACCACAAACGAAATAATCAATTTATTGAAGGAAACTTTTGGCAAGCTTATTGTCTCATTATCTGAAGCGTGAAAAGTCGCTTACCACGCAAATAAGCCCGAGACCATTGATACCTTGGAAGAAATTTCTGAACCGACATACGGACTCAATAGCTGCAAAAAAAGGCCGATCATTTTTTTCCCTCGACTGAAATTTATTAGACCCAGCCGCGGTGGAGACTTGTCTGAAATTCTTATCTTTATAATAAAGCCATAATAAATTGTAAATTATTAAAGATGAAAACAAAAAAACAATTTGTTTACCTTTACCGCTGTTTTCTCGAGAACCGTTCTTCGACCATGAACCTCGTTTTCGTAAATTCAAAATGGGCTCATATAAGTGAAAATTAAACACGAACTAAATGGGAATTAATTGGTTTAATATTTCCTTTAAACCAATCATCCGATTGTTCTTGCTTGTTAACCTCAACGGAGGGTTATTACTACATATATAGGGTTATATGAAGGTTTTAAGAGTTATCTTTGAGTCACATTCGTAGACTTTTTAAAGAAGCTTTAAGTTTCTTAGATTTTTTTGTAGATTAATTATTAAAGCTTATGTGATAACGCTGCAAATAAAGAGAGGTCTAATTTTTTCGTTCACACAATTTTTCTAGAAAAAGTTACGTAGTATTAAAAATTTCGATCGATTGCTCTGTAATAAGTATAAAATCTCTCACTTTTCATAAACACTCTGATATATAGTAGATTTCCATATCTAACCAATTTCAACTAATTTCTAATTGCAGATACTTTTTAATGGAATTTTATTCGAAAGTAAAACTTTCACGAAATGTAATACTTCAAAGAACCGCGCTACTCTGTTAGGTCAAAACTGAAACTGAGCTTATTTAAGGTAAGTTAAGTATTAAGTTTCATAAATAAATTAGTCAGCAACATTTTGTTTATTGGGTGTATCACGCAAACTTCTTCGTGGATGTGTATGTGTGTGTGTAGAAATAGGAATAGTTGATGAATAATGTCTTTGTCGAAAGTTGGAGTTGCATATGATTGATGAGAGACCAGTAATAGCAATGAAGATTGTCACACACACACACAGAGAAATACACGTCAAAGTGAAAGACAGCAAAGATGACGATAGAGATCCAAATGTTGGCTCATAATTCAATTTAATTTTAATTATACCAAGCAAAACGGCTTTAATTTTAAGCCTCAACGACTTCTAGAGTAGTCGCTTAGTGGCTCATTATGGCTACCATATTTATATATTACTGTTATATATAAGCATATATGTATATATATTGTCACATATATATAATTGCAAGGTGTATATTAAGTTGCATTAAAAATTTAGCTCAGCATTGTGTTATGCCTGTACTCCTACCTAAATATGTTGGTAGTTAGGTGTGTGTGTATGCCCATAAAGTGCACACTTACGTAATCTGGGGTGCAACGCATATGTAAAGGTAAATGGCTTGCGCCACAGCGCCTTTGTTCTCATTTTGAAAGTGTGCAATTTTTAAGCCAAGAAGCGCTCTTTAGAAAATTGCACCAAATGACGACAATGACGGAGAGGTAACATACATCTTCAACTTTCAACTACTTAAGCCTTACATGCGTATATATGTAGGCGAACATACATACATATATCTAAGCAGTTATTAGAGACGACAATATCTAGTACAATAATCGGTATTTCATCGGGTTTTTGTGTGTCGGGGAAAGTATACCAAATAACAAGCTGAGCGTTAAAAAACTTCAAATAAAAATCGGGCTTCACTTGGCTCAAATTGGTTAGGAGCAGTAGAATAGTTACCAGTTGTATAACTACTTAGAACGTCTTCATTTTACATTAAATTTCTTTCATAAAATGTAGTAAGGTTCAAAGATAAAAAACAGAAAAGTAGAGAACTGAAGATGTTTGTCTCAAACTACTCATAAGTTTTATGCTTAGTTCTATGATTCTTTGATTTGTTAGGTGCTATCTGTCTAAGATCACATAATTTTTCAAATTGAATGGAAATTATAAATTCACTCACTTA
>NC_052500.1:25726588-25864300 GCF_016617805.1 Bactrocera tryoni
TACAGCAGTGGAAACACAGTCTAATGAAAAGCTGCTAAAAATGTGTACTGATGACAAACTGGATATAATAAATTTGCTAGAAGACTATTGTTACTTGGACCTACAATAAGCTCTTGAGAAAAAACTAAAGCCTTAACAGTCTTTCTTCACCATAAAGCTAGGATACAGTAAAGGGCGAACTTCCTAGGCAGCACTAACATTTTTATACAGATACGAATTTTTGTGTTAAATTGGGCATGAAAATAGCTAAAATTTTTTTCACAACACTGTTAACGTACTTACATATATGTAATAACGTATGTAGATATATGCTATGCTTGAATTGCATAATATCGCATACAATTTGAACTAAACTCCTCATAAACTAGCAATATATTGAATGCTTCAGCATAAGCGAATGCGAAATACGCATACATACGCAGCCATGTGGTGGACACGTGTGGTCATACGAATGTATTTGTGATCTCTGCTGTGAAATACCACACTAGTCACAAAGTACTATATTGGAAATGAAAACTATTGTCTGAAGCTTAACTAACTAGTCGGAATAATACTACTAAGCAACAAAAGAAATTCCGGACTGATAATGAACTAGTCCGAAAAAGACCAAAGTTGCTGCCGTAACTGTTTTCCAATCAAGAGATCAAAGCATTGCAGTTATAATTTTCTCTTTGATTTACCGATAATGTAGGGAAGGATTAAGCAAATCATTACATTGCGCCCAAGATGGAGTATTGAGGGAATCGCAAATCTATGAATTGATAAAAAAAAAACCCTACAAGAGGCAATACGAGCTTTGTTTGGCTTGCGGACCTTTCTAAGTCTTTTGGAATTCATCCACGATGAGAAATATCTTGGGACAACTTATGCATGCCGTGGCCAGCGTTCGAGTCGAGCTTACTTGAAGTCCAGGATCAACGGTTAACGACATAAAAGTAATGGAATGTTCAACAGCTCCCAGTATATTTATTTAATGACCCGAACGCGATTCAAATAAAGGGTTAGGTAAATTTGGGTTAGGTTAATCCGGGAACCCATGGAGTTCTGTTGTTTGGTCCAAGATGAGTAGTCATCCTATAGGAAACCTGCGCTTGACGCTAATTTTTACAGACTCTGCGGCCTCAATATTGATACCTCCTCTAGTATATCATACCGTGGGGACCTTAGATCATTACAGCGTAGTCTTGCCAATACGAGACAAGTGCAAAAGAGATGCTACATTGTTTTTCTGGTGTCTTGCTCTAGACATTTCCTGCATTCTTCTTGATTTGTCAGCCCTATTCCGTGGGCGTGTGTCACCAACAGACAATGATCAGGTTATGTTATATGTCGATCTTAATACGGATCTTACTTGGACAGCTTATAACGTCGGTCCGTTATGTTACATAAAACTCCTTTAAAATTGTAAGCCTGCCAAAAATTTGTCGAGGCAGTCAATGTCAGTTTCGACTATGTCTCCTGGTTCGCCGAAGATGTTTCAATCTTAGTTTGTGAAGGCTGGACAATGGAGGAGAAAGTTTTAGGGTTTGCGTCCGAATGGCTTTTTATCTTTACCGTATGAATGGAGTTCATTAGATTTTCTCTGTTCTACTGTAGATCAGAAGGATCTCACAGTCGTACAGAAGCTGGTCGTCGAAAAACTGCCTGCTAAGCACGCGCAAGGTCAATAGGCACTGCGCTAAAACTTAAGATGTATTGGCTTCCAAAAACCTAGTATTTGAGGACAGGTTATGACTCTGGACCTTTTACCACTCTTCCTTTTGAGATCTGAGCCAACCGTTTTAAATAATGAAAAAAAGATTCGAGGTAGCTCTTTTGGGTTCTGTTTCAAGAGTTCGTATCCCCGCAAAAAGTTGAGCAATACCAAAAGCTCCGAAAGGATCGGGAAGGAGCTCTCCGAGCCGTTTGATACTAAAGGAGGTTTCAGACTTATCAGGAGATTTCCGCCAATAAAGGGGAAGAAGAAGATTTTAAATCCCTTCTTCTGAAGTTTTCTTTTCCATCCGCGAGACTTTGTTGTATATTTGACCCAATTCGAAAAGGTTCTTTGAAAATAACGAGTCACTTGTAATGGAAAAGTATAACTGACTGACTGGAAGGGTGCGCGGTTCATACTAGTTCCAACCTAGTCCAGAACTTTCTCTTTTAACGGTGGGGTTTCTAAGCATTCATATGTTTTCGCAATGTACACGTTTGCATATTCATTTCATTTGAGTATTTTTTGTTGCTGTTTTTTTTCATTTTGGTTGGCTGTTATTTCTATTGTTGTTTGCGCAGTGAATCTTCATTGTGTACGCAATAAAGTCCTCGTAAAAACAAATAAGTGTGTGCAAAATAAGAGCAAATAGAAAGAGACTACAGGCAAATATTGCTCATATGCTGCACACAACGCACACCCACACACACGCTCACACCCTTTGCAGCAACAAATTGGTATAGCTTACGAAAAACGTTGTTCTAGGGTCTAATAAAAATTGTGCAAATATACAAATAAAGGACTCGGCAAATGGTCATTCAAACCGGGACTTGCACAAACTTACTTACAAACGTACGTATCTATGTCCTCACACATACACACCCTTGCTAACGGCGCATTTGATGGGCCAAATAAAAAACGTGAAACGTAAAAGTTCCCTTTTCGGTCGGTCGGCAAGTGAGCTTGCGAAGTAGCTTATTAGTTCACTTGGGTGCCGTTGAGCGCTTCATTTGACTCGCATTCTGCCAACCACAAACACTGTGTCACATTTGTCTGAAAGATGCAACAGGCCACTATGGCCGTTATTGTAATAAAAATAGCAACAACAAAACCAACAATTGCTCGAGAGTAAATGAAAACGTTTTAATAACGGGCCATGCTTGCCTATCAGAATTGATCATTTCTCAGATATGCATGTAGGCTGTTAAAAAATATGGATGCTCGGAGTACAGTTGTATGTAAGTGTGAGCTTTTCTTGGAAAATCAAGTCTTTTGTGCAATTAGTGTAACTTTATATTTCGCAATATCTACTAATAAAGACATGCAGAAGATTTTCACCGAACTGAAATTGCAAAGCTAATAAAAGCCCAAAATAAAAACAAGTAAAAATGTGCTGTATTCTGGTACAGCCATAGATTAGACATTCTCACTGTTGGTAGGTCAATAATTTTTTTCTGTTATTGGCCTGCTCTTGGGATAGATAACACTTAATGACCTACCGCCTTCACGTCTTTACCAATTCCTGGAACTTTGAAGTGATTATTATTATGAATTAACCTTTTTTATACCCTGAACAGGGTATCATGGAGCATGATATTGATATCATTGGCCTCAAGACCCGCGCCTTTAGTTCTGCTTTCTCCAGACTGGACAAGGAAGCAAGGCAAATGGGTCTGAAAGTGAACGAGGGCAAGACGAAATATCTCCTGTCATCAAACAAGTCGTCGCACTCGCGACTTGGCTCTCACGTCACTGTTGACAGTCATAACTTCGAAGTTGTTACGAAACTATCGTATATTTGGGAACCAGTGTAAACACCACCAACAATGTCAGCCTGGAAATCCAACGCAGGATAACTCTTGCCAATAGGTGCTACTTCGGACTAAATAGGCAATTGAGAAATAAAGTCCTCTCTCGACGAACAAAAGCCAAACTCTATAAGTCGCTCATAATTCCCGTCCTGCTATATGGTGCAGAGGCTTGGACGATGACAACAACTGATGAGTCGACGTTGCGAGTTTTCGAGAGAAAAGTTCCGAGAAAGACTTATGGTCATTTGCGCACTGGCCACGGCGAATATCGCATATTAGCATCGGTTTTTCTTATTTTTGTTTCAGTTTGAACTCTGCGCTAGTGGTTACAACATTTTCCCACTTGAGTATGCTGAGGTGATACTCAGCAAAAACTGCTTGCAACTATCTGTGTCCCATTAAAACAGTGGAATGCCTTAGAGTTCGTTCTGCCACGGTCACCATTTAGTTGATGTCGTAAGTGTTGATTGAAAATACTCCCCCTGAATGCCCATTAGGGCGTGCGTCAACCCTCGTCATGGCCTCGTGAGAGATAGTCTTAGGATTATCAAAGGCGACTAGCTTTCGGGGAATGGATGGTAGCTCTAAGTGGAGATCCATTTAAAAATGAAGTTTGTTAACTGTTTAATGTGGTAAAGACGGAGTCGTAAGGTGAAGGAATGTCGGAACCGACAGCCAGATCTATCTCTGAGAGCGAGCAGCCAAAGTGACGGAACCGTCATTCGGAACTATTAAGAGTTGCGGATACATTAAGACTAGACGCACTAGGGAAAGCAAATATAGTGTAAGTCGCTGGTAATCTATTGACTACGGATATCATTAGGGCAACTGAACAAGGTGGAATCCAGCCAGTACCAGCAGGGGAACCTCTGTTAGAGTTATGGGAGGCACTAAGAGTACAAAGAGGAAGCGCAGCATTCCCGCAAGGAAAGTGAAGTCGCACTGGCGTTTGGCAGCCAAAATTCAGGAACGTTACGGGGACAGATATTCTGTGCAGGAATCTGTTCAGTATGCTAGTATACTAGAGTGGGCCAGAAGGGTGCTCAGTGAAGGAAGTTTCAGAAGAGGAACTGGATATGACGTGCATCAAACGGTAGTCAAGCGGCAAAAGACGCATGAGGGTATAGCCTATCCAGCTAAAATTCTGCGTACGAGAATGGCGTTAACGTTTACCGAAATATTAGCCATAAATCTTTGCTAGCACATTCCATTGAACTTGTCGTATGCGAACACAGTTGTTAGGATAGTGCTATCTCCCGGAGAGTGGAAAAGGATAGTTATGACCATTTCCACCCTAACCTTACTCCGCAGGAGAAATTGTGGAAATTATAAGGTACTTTCAAGTTGTCCAATGGAACCTATGGATGCCAGGGCGAATATGTGCGCGAATTAGCAAGTTTTCCAAGCGTTTGAAGTAGAATAATATTGTTTTAATTACATTTGTGGATGATTTCCTAAGCTTGGCATGTAAAGCTAGAAGAAGAAGAAGCTTAGTAGTAAGTTACAGGAAGAGCGGTTTCAGAAGTATCTAGAAGTGATGAAAGAATGGTACTAAAATTGATGGGATCGTCACCTGATGACAGATTATTGCAGGTTCTTAAAAAGATATAGGATCTGATTGAAATTATTGAACAGTTTCACTCAGATAAGCGTCTATTATTTGCAATTGCTTTCCTTTCTTCTCTTGAGATATGATACACAACTTTTTTAACACTCTCAGATCTCATCCCACATACAAGTGCATAGTAGTGAATATGTCTTTTAAGACTGGAGAACACGAACCAGAACTGGGTAACCGACTAAACGTTTACGGAGTTACCTTGGCGGTTATACCCTAGAACTTATTATGTCGATACTGCAGTATTCCAACAGCTTGAAGGGCCGACTGAGCTTTAGCTCCGCGCAATCGATCCCGGCGCTCATTCCATTCGCCATTTTTGATTCGCTCGTGTAGATGCTGAAAGTTGCCTGTACCTGCGGCACCTAATATCTTTTAGCGTGACAATACTGCAGCTTCGAAGAATTTATGATTATATTAATACCCTGAACAGGGTATATTAAGTTTGTCACGAAGTTTGTAACACCCAGAAAGAAGCGTCGGAGACCCTATAAAGTGTATATATAAATGATCAGTATGTTGAGCTGAGTCGATTTAGCTATATCCATCTTTCTGTCTGTGCGTCCGTTTGTCCATCTGCCTGTATTTATACGAACTACTCCCTCAGTTTTTAAAATATTGTTTTGAAATTTGAACTGCCGATATCGAAGCATTATAACATATAGCTGCCATACAAACTGAACGATCGGAAAAAAGTTCTTGTATGGAAAACTTTTGCATTTAACAAGATATATTCACGAAATTTGGTATAGATTATTTTCTAAGGAAACAATGTAATATCCGAAGAAATTGTTTAGATCGGTTAACTATAGCATATAGCTGCCATATAAACCGAACGATCGGAATCAAGGGCTTGTATGGAAAACTTTTGCATTTGACGTGGTATCTTCACGAAATTTGACATGGATTTCTGCTTAAGGTAATAATATAATCTCCGGAAAAATTGTTCAGATCGATCATCATTTCTGAAACGGGTGTATGAAATTTCAAGCTCCTTGACCGTACCAAATATTTGCCGAGTGTCATATAAAGCATACAAGACCCAAAATGGAAATGGAAATAATTTGGCACTCGCCTACACATTCGTACAAGAGTACTAGTATTTTATTATGCCACATATCCACAAAAGATTTTTACGATTCGCACAGACGTTGCCAGCTACTCGGAAATTATTTACTGTCCAACTAAGTGGTCGTGGACATAGCAAGAAAATGGTTGAGTGTATTTTCTAAGTAAGAATACATAAATCTACAGCTTCATAACGAATTTAGCACACACACACACAAACAGCTTAGTAAACATTTTAACCTCGGTGTGCTTGAGCGTGTGTGTGTGAGTGCATAACTGTATATATTGACAGCAGTCACATCAAGCATGTCGCTGGCATTTGCACGACTGTTGCTGATGACAGTTGCCAGTGGTTGCCCAACAGCAGCAAAACTATTGCTCAGCAATAGTAGATGAGTGTATAAGTATGTGTGGCCACTTAACGATTGCAACGCTGCAGTTCGCCACATTGCAACACTGTGCTGTGCTCTTCAGCATCAAGCATGGTATAAATTCAAACAAATTGCCACCTTAAAATTGACTGCGCAATAAAAATGGCAGTATGGCATTGGAGGAGTCAGCAGCAATCGCCATTAGGGAAGTGCCTGGCAGTAAGTGAAAGCACTTCCTCACAGTCGGTTTTCATAGAGCGACGAAAACTCATAATTCACATAAAAAAATATTTTGTGAGTTCATTTTGGTGCGCTTCGCCGGTTATATGTATGTGTGTGTTATGACATCCTTCCGGCAAACAATTTTATATATAGTATTTTTACTAGTAATGCATTGTTGGAGAATCTGTCATGATTTCGGCGCACTCTGCTATATTATTGACTTGGAGGAGTTAACTTCGGATTCTTCTAATTGATTTCAACTACAATCACATCTTTTTAAGTAATGGCATTTTATTAGCTCTAAAGTCTAAAGTGACTATGTAATTTTGACTACTTGTCGTGGGTCTGTCAGAATAATGCCATTATTATGATCAAATTTTACACCTCTTCAAGAAAGGTGACATTTGATTGTAAATTTGGTTAAATTTACAATGTGTTTTATATTATTCGGGAAATAAAATTTTCTAAATGACTATCTATGTTATGTCATAAATAACTGTCTTTATGTCTTAGACAGTTCGAACAGTAAAAAACATGTCATAAATTTAGCCAAAGTTATGATCAAGCATAGTAAAATAATCTCTTAAATTGGTAACCTATAAAATACGTATGCTTACCGAAGATATTCAGCGATCATTATTATTTCATTATGTGTGCTTTTCATTATGCCACATTCACTGACATAAGTACATCGCCAGTGAATTTCAGTGTCATTTCAAATTTATGGTAACACACAAATGATGTGCCGGAAAGACTTAGATGGGTGTCTGTCATTAAAATGGTTATATCAATGTCAACCATAACGACAGTTTGTTCACATTTAAGTCATTTTAAATTCCGGTTAATTGAAGTGTGTAAATTTTCTGTCATAAATTTGACATTGTGAAAGCCGTACCAAAAAGTCTTTTATGTGCCCAAAAAATAAGGTGACATTGTATTTATTTTGAAAATTCTTTATTTATTCTTCCAAATCAATTGCATCCCCTTCAAAGTGATGCCCTCCCGATGCAATGCATTTATGCCAACGGATTCTCCAATCTTCGAAACACTGGTTGTAGTCACTTTCCGGGATGGCCTTCAGTTCCGTCTTCGCTGCGGCTTGAATCTCCTCTATCGCATAAAAACGGTGTCCCCGGAGCGGTCTTTTGAGCTTGGTGAACAGCCAGAAGTCGCACGGCGCCAGATCAGGTGAATATGGTGGTTGCGGAACGATATGGGTTGAGTTTTTGGCGAAATGATCACGAATTACGAGGGCAGTATGGGATGGTGCATTATCGTGGTGTAAAAACCAAGAATTGTCTTTCCACAATTCCACAGTTACGCAAACGACGCATAACGTTCAAATAATATTCCTTGTTGACTGTTGTGCATTATGAATTCCTTCCAATCGGTCAAGGAAGGAATTCATAATGCACAACACCAACATGACCTTGATTTTTGAGCGACTTTGGCGCGTTTTTTTTTGTTCTCGGCTCTCTTTTGGCACGATATTCGCTCGATTGATCGGTTGTTTCGGGGTCGTAAGCATAGATCCAGTCTCATCGCCAGTTATAATGCATTTCATGACACCCTTGTAGTCGGAAATCATCGTTTCACACACTTCAACGCAACGCCTTTTATCCAAAAAATTCAATGTTTTCGGTACCAGTCGAGATTTGACGCGCTTGAGGCCCAAAACATCCCTCAAAATGGTATTGGCTGAGCCTTTCGATATGCCAACTTCATCAGCAAGGTCTCTAATTGTTAATCGACGGTTTTCCAACACCAAATCTTTGATTTGTTTTGTTAAGGTTGTTGGTCGCTGTGGACGCTCTTCGTCGTCGACACGTTCACGGCCGGCTTGGAACTCACTATACCACTTGTAAACATTTTTTTAGACATAGCCTCATCACAGAAGGCTTTCTGCACCATCCTCAATGTATCCGCAGCAGAAAATTGATTCCGTAAACAAAATTTAATGCAAATTCTTTGCCCAACAAATTTCGACATCGCAAAAAACGAAAAACTCACTTTTAGCAGCTCACAAAACGACACGCATCTCAAACACTAATGAATATTTTGACATGAAATTTGACATAAATGTGACTGACGGTACTATCAACCTAAAACAAAAAAAAATCTCCAAATCCTTCGACGCGCACAGTTTAAATTCAAATGTCAGTGGAGCTGCTTCTGCCCAGTGCCATTGAACGGAACAAGCCAAAGAAAGTTTACCAAAAAAGTCAACATTAAAAAAGTTAGAGACCGAAGAAAAATGTGCCTTTCTCTTACAATGGGCCACTATGATGAAAAACTTCAACAAGAATTTTTATATGAAACCATGATTGTAACTCAAAAAAGTATTGATGCAGTTCGATTCGTAGGACCCGAAATAGGGTCTTGTCTTTTTTTTGTTTTGAAAAAAGCTATCACAGTGTAATCGGACGAAGCAATTTCTGAGTATTATAAGGGGTGGTGCAGAACTTCCCATTTATGTATCTCCAAATCAATTTTAACGGGTTTGGCGACGTAAGGCCGAGTGTTGTGATACAACAGAATTACTTTTTCGTGCCTCTACTGGAATCATTCTCAGCGCAAGTAGTCGCTTTGGAATGGCTTAGCGGGTGACTCTCAACGCTGAAACAAACTTTTTGCCGTTTGGCATGGATCCTCATCGAGCAACGTCTCTAATTCAAAGTGCTTGAAGGTTTTTGGTCTTCCTCCATGCAACCGGCACATTGGTTTAATTTTGAGTAAATCCTCCGTGACTGAACTTTTTGAATTTCTTTGACTGCGAAAAGAAAATCAACACTTCCCGCAAAAGACGTTAATTTGCCAAGAACTTGGAGATATTCGCACAACAAAAAGTATATGTCAAATAAGAAAAGTCGTTAATGTGAAAACGCAGTCTCTTTTTTAAATGTCTAGATTAAGTTTATCACGTTTTGGGTTTTTAAAAATCGATCATCACTAACTGCTGGAGCCTTCTAATGATAAACAGTAGAAATTTATTTGCGCATCTAATATATCCGACAGTCAAAACTCATTGAGACATTCTTGATTCGAATATTTATTTAACAAGATGAATATGTGCTAGATCGGATGATTTATGTGCTTCTTACACCTTGCATAGAATATATTAAGCTTGTTACGATATTTATAACTCGCAAAAGGAAACATTGTAGATCCGATAAAGTATAGTATATACATACATATATAAATGATCATCGAGCTGCCTTGAGTCGTCTGTCTGTATACATGCGAACAAGTCTTTCATTTTTTACGGTATCGACCAGAAACTTTGCACACGCACTTCTCTCGCCAAGATACTGCTCATTTGTTGAAACGGTTGACAACTACTTCATATAGCTGCCATACAAACTGACCGATTAAACTCAAGGCCTCTGGATTTATAAAACAAGTGTTACGCTTATAAAGTTCTACGGAACTCTTGTATGGTGGAAGGAGTTGGAGAAGACGACATTCGACAAAAAATTGGGTAGTATTCAACAACGGGCTGCTATATGTGGTGCACTACGAACCACACCAACTATGGTGCTGAAATAATCGCATAATGTATAATTGCGAAAGATGACCTCAGACTCCGAGAAGCTGGTCACTTAGATGACTCAGAAGTCCTCAAACTCTTTGACTTCATTTCAATATACATATATGAATTCCCAGGTCACCAAGCCTAGCCGTGTCTGTCGCTTCTCCGCTCACATGCCTGGTGGCTATCCACTCTGATAGAAGCACAACGATATTAGCCTTGAGTTCGCTGACTGTGTGCTCACGGTTAATGAAAGGATGTCTAGACCCTTTGGCCATGGACATATGTATGTATTTCGGTGCCAGACCACAATGCGGAATCGCAATGCATATGAGCTTCGTTGACTTGTTGTCAATTGCTGCTGAACTGCTTGGCCTAAGGTCACCTCAGGTGGTGTTGATGAGCCGTCAGCAGCTGTACAGTTGTAAGGTCCTTCTGGCCCAGGGTAAACCAAAAGTGGTCTATGTATAATAGCTCTTAGCAGGGTCCAACTTTCAATGGTTGTAAGAATTCGAAGTGGACATTGAGCAATGTGGATTCATGCGGTAAGATTCAACATCCTTTTCGCCTGTCTTCACAAAGCACTATATATGTATAATAGTCTAAGTGTGATCCCGCCTGCTATGCTGAGAAGGAGTAGGATCAGCTTTTATTTTAAGATGTAGCTATAAGGCTTTCATAAAGCCGGCCTAAAGTAAGTTTAGGAATCGTAACACTTGAACGCTATAGAGTTTTTAGTAAAACACCAAACGAGTCGAGCCAAAAGGAAAACTTTGAAAAATCAAAGATTTATTCAACACAAAAAATATTTTACTACAAAAACTCTCTGATATCGTATGTTGAATATTCGTAATATTTTATAAATTTTCGATATAAATATTCTATTTTAAACAATCAATCGTTTGCTGAAGTATTTCAATCATTCTTTCCATTGTTACCAAACATTCCACTCCCTACCGTTAAAGCATTTTATGGACTTGCCACATTCACGTCTGTTTTTTTTCTTTGCATTGATGCTAAGAGAATTTGCCATTGTTCTCGATAAAGTACCGCTGCAATCGAGGTGTCACGCACTGCAATCGCTCAGAATTCGGCGGCGCTTCTGCAACTGACAACACAATCAGCGACAATGCATAATGAGCAAGCAAGTCGACCCAGCATTTCAGCGATCATAATGCGCACGATAGATGGCATATCAACTCCGCGTACAACAGTTATGTCAACAGCAACAGCAACAGCAACAACAATAGCGACAACAACAGCGACAGCAACAACGCAATAAATGGGAATGAACGATGAGCGTGTACATGCTGCCACGCCCATGCAATTCATTTAGATTGCCAAGCAATTGCACTAACAGCCAAACAAAGACACGCAACAACAACGGGAACAGCAGACACCACAACAACATTAACGGCGAAATACAAAACTGCATGGAAATCACATCAAGTGCGCACGTTCTAGCATTTCTGCATAACGCTGAGTAATGAGTGGGATAAAACGGCGGGCCACGAGTGGCGAGTGGAAAGCGGAAAATCTCTCAACAGTACATTCGCATACTCGTATATATGGTAGAAGGCAAAATATTGCAAACAGTTCGTTCCGCTAAACACATGAGCACTTCTGTACGTTTGCTAGGGATGTCAGAACTGAGGAAGGAACCGTTATTTAAGGAGGCAATATTAGGGATGATATAAATTGGTTATATCTCTCAACATATTTAGCTTTAACGATAATGCATTGCGACATTCTTCTCTTTGCTTTTGTAGAGAAACTGTAACTCCGGAAATATTTGCCTAGATAAATTCTGCCAAGTTAACAGTTCTTAGTCGCATTACATACAGATTCGTTCCGTTTACTTAGACCCGACTTCCGTAGGAACGGCGAGTTTCTGCTTCTAACTTATCTACCACTGACTCTGCTTTAAAAATCGCAGCTCGTAGCGGACACATGTTCTCTAAGACATTTTCGATAGTAATAAAAGTTTTTGAACGATTAGCTTAGTCTACAAGGAATCTACAATTCAATTTGATATAAGAGAGTTTTCGTCGGTGTTTCTCGGTCAGTTGACGTTTCACTGAGGTTGATGTAAAAGTTGGTTAAGTTCTCCGAAGTATGACTTTCATAATGACACCCTCAACCCAAAAAAAACCCTTTATTAAAAAGTGCAATTCTGAATTGGTTTCAAGATTGCTGTAGTGACCCTAGCTCATAATGGCACCAATAAAAATATTAATTTTAAAGTAATGACCTTTAAAGTGACACGTGAGCCAAGAGTAGATGTACTATCTGTATATTTTATGATCGCAGACATTTTATTTGTTTCCGTTTCCGGATCTTCAAGACTCAGTGATCCATCTTCTTTATGCTTTTCAAAAAGATCAAACCTGAGCGGTCTAGTTGTGCTATACCAATTAACTGCTTAAACATGATACACAATAAAACATTATTATTATCAACCCTACCTGAAAGAGTTCTTGAAGTTCTAGCAAAGCATGCTGAAATTTTTCTCAAGTCTTTTCCAGTATTAGATAAGTCGTGTGACTTTATTTTCAGCATCATTCAGGTTTAAACCTCTCGAAAACTTCCTTCTAAAACTTGAATAAGTAGCTATCGTTTCTCCGGAGTATTTTGTGACGATTTCAATAAAATCAGCAGATAGATCGTTATTTATTGGCATAATTATTTGAAAGTTTGATTCAGTTTTTCAGTTTACCAGTACTATCTTAATCTCAAATCTCTCGGAAAGATTCCGCTGTATTATAATTCAACGGCCGTAATTTTTCCGTATTTGTTTCCCTTGATTTAAGGCACGGAGACAGAAATCGTAGCAAGATTCAAATACTAACTACAATAAGTTGATTTTAAAGGGTGATCTATTCCGAAGTTCTCTACTTTTTTAAAAAAGAAACGCAGAAACTTCAAATATAATAGAGTGTGTTTATTATCATTTGAAAAAATATTATTTGGTATTAATTTTTTTGAAGATTATTTCATTCAAATGTCGGCTCAGATAATTCATCCGTTGAGTTTAATTTTCGATGACTCGTTGATGTTTTGCTCCAAAGCCTAAATTGAAGCGGAAGTGTTCTCATAGACTTCAGGAAAAAGTATCCCCACAGGAAGAAGTCGTATTAAGCTTAAGTTCCAAGTTTTGCACAATTCTCTACATGAAGCACCTTTAATTTAGTCATCAATTGCTTGTCACTTACTGCCTCACTTTTGTTTTTTTTGGTCGTCTACGACAGTTTTGTCGTATTACATTTTCGGGGAACGTTCGGCAGAAAAGAGACAATCGTGTCGTCATCAAGAAGAGACAAGTTTTGTCTAAAGTTACTATGAAAATAAACAAGTTCGACAATTTTTAATGACGAAGGTTGTCGGAACCTTGCACACTATCATTCTACCTCTGATCAATAGCACGTTCGTTAGCTCTCTAGTTTTCAGCTCTCGGCAACCCCGTCTTTATGTTAGGCTTCTTTCGTTCTGAGAATTAACTTTAATATAGCCTGGAATACACTTGCAGGTCCCGTAGATTTGAAGGGCTTGAAACTGCTTATCGCCAATTAACGTTACTTTCTGACACTATGTCTAGAGGACTGGACTCTATTTACACTCCCTTGTCTTGTGTGTAACCAAACCTATAGGTTTCAAAGCTATCTGTGAAGTGAATATCCATTAGTCGGCCTAAATACTCTTCATTGTATCTGGCTTCTGAAGCTATCCAATGCTATGCGCTGACTGTGCCATTTTTTTCTAAGCCAAAACGCCGTATCATAATCTCAATACCATTACAAAAAGATTTCTAAAAATTTATTTTTGCTTTTCTTGTCCCTCTTATCTTTTCTTATGACTTTAAAAGATACTTACTATCTTAATCCTCCTTTTCTTGGAACAGTTTAGCTACATTAAGTTTCTTCCGCAATCCCACTACAAGTTTTTCAGTTCTGGAGGTCACCATT
Organism: Bactrocera tryoni; assembly: GCF_016617805.1. Lineage (NCBI taxonomy): Eukaryota > Metazoa > Arthropoda > Insecta > Diptera > Tephritidae > Bactrocera > Bactrocera tryoni. The sequence continues at coordinate 25,740,866 of NC_052500.1, forward strand.
GGGGCCTAATTTACACTAACTACGTGTTATTGGACAAGCCATCTATCTTATGACTATCTAATGCTTCTTGGCGAGATTCCTTAAATCGTTTAACGATGATCTTTAAGTCCACCTTGTTCTTGGGTTGGAATTGGGGAACCATAAGAATATTAATGAAGGTTAGAGAATGTTTCTCATATTCGTTTTCGTTTGGAATTTTGCTTTCCGACAACTTGTCTCCCAGGATTGTTAGATTTAGTTACTGTCAGAATAATGGAACATCCCTAATGCACACATGCATACGAAACATTTCTCGCACTTGTAAATGCTTGTAAGCCACAGCACCGCTTTTAAGCATGTTCGTGTGTATGTGAGTGAGTGTGGGTGTGTATGCATATTCAAAACGAGCTGCATTTAAAAGGGCACATCAAAAACAAACAATGCTTCGGAAGCGGAAGAGGTGCGCATAGCTGCAATGACATAACCAACAGAGAGAGAACAACAGCATTAGCGACAGTGATTGAAGATGATGGCTTTTCGCTGCCACTTAGTGGTTTCTACATAAAAGTCATGCACAAGTGCAAATAGATGCATTTCCAACACACATAAACATAAACATATATACACATATATACATACACTACATACAAATCACTTTATGTGTTTATTTTTATGCTTTCATTGCTTGTTTCGAAATCTTGCGATTTGATGAAAACCGTTTAGCTCTGTATGTATAGTATTATATGTATGTGTATTTGTTATATGTTTGTATGTATGGATTGTGTACATGTATGTGTTCAGTTGCGCAAATGTGCTCTTGAATGCATCATGAACTTATTGATCATCCTCGTCGTCAATGCATGTTTATTTACATGCGATAATGCCAGCACACAGCCATGCATATACAGGTATATATACATTATATGCATATGTATATGTACAAGTATGAGCGTGTTTCATAAGTAATATGACTCCGGACGTAGTCTCTGCACTGCATTTTGCTTTTATCGCATTCAAATGGCAAACAGTTGATGTATTTATGTTCATGGCTTAGAAGCACAGGAAATGGAGAGAAAGAGCAGAAAATCTTTAAGCATAAACGATTTCATTGTTCTGCCACTGCTAATGGTTATAAATATTTATTGTATTTGGCAAACATGAACGATTATTGCTTAACTCTTTCATTAGTATTGTATTACGCTTTCAATTCACATCTTTTAGGGCGTGTGACTCCGTTAAGGGGTTGGGCCATTAAAAGATTTAAAAAAGAACTAATATTTGCTTTCTGGTTTGTTAGCTTTCATTTTCCTTTGCAGTCTGAATGAATTTGTAAACTTCGCAATTTTTTAAGTTGAAAGCTAGCTTCATCCCTTGAGATGGAAAAATAGCTGAAATGTTATAAATTTATGTATTCTTCCGGCTACTTAGAGCTTGTTGTAAGTTCGTAGTATAATGGTTTGTCAAAAAAGTCTTGCGGTATTTTTATTGATTTTTTTTTTTAATTGAAATTGAAATGAATTTTTGATGACTCATGCCCAGCTCTTGACCGATGCTACGGCCTCTACTATGCCTGTCTCTTTCGACCAATTCAGCGATTTTATCGCAATTTTCGACGACAGGCCTTCCGGAGCGTGGCGCATCTTCGACCACCTCTACACCAGAACGAAAACGTTGAAACCATCGTTGTGCGGTGGAAATGGAAACTGTATCGGGTCCATAAACTGCACAAATTTTATTGGCGGCTTGAGATGCATTTTTGCCTTTTTCGTAGTGATACTGTAAAATATGCCGTATTTTCTCTTTATTTTGCTCCATATTTGCGACGCTATAACTCACGAATGACTTAAAAGGAACGACAATTAATCAAACACGAGTTATCGCGTGAAATGAGCTTTCCAAAAAGGTATAGCATGACCCGATGCGACGAATAAAACTAGAACTATGCGCTTTCAGCGCCAACTAGCGAAAATACCGCAAGACTTTTTTGACAACCTAATATCTTCCTTGTCGCAGAATTTACACTTCGATGTTTTTGGATAAATTTTAATTATTAATTAAGTGTTGGTAGTTAATAACTTACGCGATAGAGTGCGCTCACTAAAAGTTTCCTTCATTAAATTGTATGTTTCAGTGGCTGCAAAGCATGAAGAGCCAGCTTGTTTGAACCAAGGCCGTCCACATCAACCTGCTCCAGTTTAAGCCCGAAATATTAATTCATCATGGCTCTATAACCATAGTTCCCCATTAATTGTAACGCTAAGACCGGCTTCATTTTTGAAGAAATACGCACGACTTAGTCTCGCTACCCATAGAGCACACCAAACAGTGGCTTTTGAGTAGGTTTTGGCGTCGAAACAATATCTTATAGATTATCATCCCTCCAAGTGTGACAATTTTGTGTATCAACAACAACACTTAATCAAAAGTTGGCTTCATCGCTGAACTAAATTTTCTTGTTACCGAACGTGCAATGCGCTTGATGGTCGTTAGGCTTCCATTCTAGCACGAGTTGCAGTTTACAAGTCCACAAAACTAAGATCCATCCGCAAAATTATCACAAAGTGAATGGTTACAGCTCCAATTGTTGCGCGCAATGGTGGATGGACCCATTCGAGGTTTTTTCGATATGGTAACTCGAATTAACGGCTCTGCTGGGCGAGAATGTCGACCAAATATTGGAAGCAACACACAATGCATCGTGTGGATAAAATTATTATTTTGGTAATAAGTTTGCACAATTTGCCCAAATTGTTCTGCAGTTGGTCTGTTTATTATGAAATAAACAACGCTGAAATGGAAATTTAAACAGAGAATACATCGAGTAACAGCTAAGAAATGACCAGCTTCGAAAAAAGCATTGTCCCATAGAAAATTTTCTTCTTCTTCGTTCTTGGCGTAGACACCGCTTACATGGTTATAGCCGAGCTTCGAAGCGCGACAGTCGTTATTCCTTTACACTGTTTGCCGCCAATTAGGGATCTCAAGTGTAGCCAGGTCCCTCTTCCCCTAGTTTTTCCAACGGGGTGGAAGCCTTTTTCTTCCTCTGCTTTCCCGGCGGCTACTGCGTCGAATTCTTTAAGAGCTGGAGTGATCTAGCCAGAGTAGCCGATGTCTAATAATTCGTTCCATCGACTGCGGTATTCGCCATTGCCAATGCGCAAGCGACCATACATCTTCCGCAAAATCTTAGTCTCGAACACTGCTAAGGCCGACTCCGATGTCATTGTCCATACCTCGGCATCATATAGCAGGACGGGGATAATGAGTGAATGGAGAGTTTGGTATTTCTTTGTCGAGAGAAGACTTTACTTCTCAATTGCCTACTCAGTCCGAAGCATTTTTTGGCAAGAGTTATTTTGCGCTGGATTTCGAGGCTGTCGAAGTTGTTGGTGTTAAATGTTGTTCCAAGATAGACGAAATTATGTACGACTTCGAAGTAATGACTGTCTATAGTGACGTGCGAGCCAAGTCGCAAGTGCGACGACTGTTTGTTTGATGACAGGAGATATTTCGTTTTACCCTCTTTCATTACTGGAACCATTTGCTTTGCTGCTTTGTTCAAACTGAAGAAAGCAGAACTAACGGCGTGGTTGTTATGGGCAATGGTTTGAATTGTATTGGAGGATGGAACCATGTACAGAAGTTCCCGCAAGTCAGGAAAGTTCTCTCAGCGCCTTTTACTTGGGAGTGGCTAGAACGATTTTTATCATATGTCTCAAGCTGCTCACGACTTCCGGTCTTAGACCAAGTATTCTCTGGGTAGCCAAAGAACATCCGTTTGAAGGCGAGCTAGAGTGAGAAGGCGAAACTTCCCTCCGCAGGTTTGTTCGCTAATAAAAAGAACAAAACACCCTCATTTCAAAGCGCAAGTCTTAAAAACACATCCATTTCTTATGACTATTATGAAAGTTAGTATGACCGTAAGCAGACGTAACGAAGTTTCAAGCATTTCAACTAGATTTTGGCCCACCGAAAGAAAGTGTATATTATGGACAATTGTTATAAGTTCCTGTCTCATTTCTTTTCCCCATTTTTTCACTTGCATCGATTTTTTGTGTTATATAATAATATATATAATACTTATATAACTGAACCCAAGCTCAATCTTGATACTAAAATTAAATCTTCATGGAAGAAAAACATTGTGATTATAGGAAATCCATCGGAAAAAGCTCTCTAACCCTTCAGCTTTAGTGCTGCTTAGCCAATGGGAAAGAATGTATGCAAATATCATCATACTGCTTGTTCTTTTCGCTAGAAGTATTATTAGAAGTATTCAAAAAGCACAGTATTACATTTTGAAATGTCTTCGTTATATTAAAACATGTAGGTAAAGCTACTTTGGCACTTCCGGAAACCGATCACCAGTATTCTGATTAATTTCGAAAAGCATTCAATGCTTTGTCATTACAATACAACTGAAGCATGATCCATCTTTAGCGAAGATAGCGGTAACTCATTATTTCTGGAGCCCAAAAAATTTAATTGTCTATTCTTCTTCGCTGAAGTTCGCCGCACAATTGTCTTACAAAGAGGTTTACCGTGGGACTTAAGAAAAATAAAGATCTTGTGGGATTAAACAACCGATTTTTTTAAAGGTCTGGTGGTCAGTAGTGGAATTGCTCTTTGAATGCAACAGCAGCACTTCTTACTGCCACCTTTGTCGGACTGTATATGCTCCAAACATACTCGTATGCATTGATATTTATGTATCTGAATATGCAGTTTATCATCTTACAAGCTACGCGCCGCAATAACAGCCACCCCCGTCAGATCATAAACTCAACTTTGTAACCGCAGAACGACTTAGTAGAATATTACGGGAAAAAATCTGTTTGTGTATTTTTTTAACAAACTTTTAATGAAGTACGACGCACTAAGACCGGCTGGTCCAACAGATGAGTCGATGTGTTTCTGCACGCCGCGCTACCTAATTTCCAGCTTAATGGGGTGGCTCGAGAATTTACCTTTGCGAGCGACCAAAGTACCACAGCGGAATTCTCTTGCGGCTTTCGGTGGACCACAGCAGCAACAGCAGCCACACAGCAGCAGCAGCGCCGGCGCCAAACCGCACCGCAACCAAAGTGGATTTTCTCATTTATTTTGCATATTTTAAGATGTGGCAACAAATTAATGAGCTCTTATTTTCAGCCCTAATGAAAGCCATAAAAAAGTTACAAACGCACAATACAACAACTTTAAAAATTGCGGCAACGCCAACAAGTCTCATAAAAAGCGTGAAATTTCCTCTTGGGGAATCTTTTTTTGCAGTCGCGTCGAGGCTACTACTGTGCAGCGGCCGGTCGAAGATGGCAAAATGAATGTTACTGCCGAGTATACCTACATAAATATGTCAGTTTTTTTTTTTTTTTTTGTTTTTTTGTTTTTAGGTTATGTTAAGAGCGGCCATATTCGCTGTGTGCATTTAGTCGCTTGGGCGGCCAGTGTTGCTGCCCCACATTACACATAATTAACAGCCTATAAAATGCGCCCACCAAATACGCCGGTTGATGAAGCAATATTACAAAAACAAAAAAGGGAGCACAACAAATATGCGAAAAAGCAACGCACAAATCTTTCGTGAAATCCTTTTTGACGCGCCTCGGCATCGGCCTCGGCCTCATCTTCCGCAAAAAGTTTTTCGCTCAGCGCACGAAAGTTCCGGGTGTTTTTGCTCGCTTTGGCAATGTTTATGATAAGACTAAATCTACAATTTGTTTAAATTAACTGTAATCTGTAATAAATTTTCATTTTGTTGTGCAATTCGCAATAGCGTGTTTATGCATTGTCCGATTGGAACACGTGACCTCAACTCTGCTTAAAACCATCAGTCAAATCGCTAAGCCTTTTATTCAACCTTGTTGGCGCTCGGCCCAAAAGGAAAATAATATATATGGAAGAAGCTTAGATTGCACGCCCACTGACAATGGTATCTGCTACGAAATTGCGAGTGATTTATGGTTGCAGCTAAGGTAGAGCAAGGTTTTGTGAGAGCTAGTTGTATAAATATATGTAGGTATGTGTGTACCATATGAATACCGTTGAATAAACTCTCACGATAAATATTATTGTCTTATTTACATTTCTTTTGGGAATCTTTGGATATCGGTATTGTAGTCTTTTTGATAAGCGTTCGGTCTCCTCATTTTGATAGACGCTAAAACTCTGAAGCGATTTCGACTAAATCCGTTTTCCTCTAAAGGATGTCTTTCTTTCTCATAAAGGCAATCGGTTTTTCTATAGGTTCAACTGCAATGTTCGTAGTTATGGTTACGAGAGTACAATGCTTGGAAATCGGGTAATGATTTTGATGAAAGTTTTTCTTAATACGCGGTTAAGGCCGATTTTACAACAGCATGGAGGTTCTTCTCTTCCTTTGCTCCCTCGGCGGGTACTGCGACGAATACTCACAGAGTTGGAGTGGTTTCATTAATCCGGAGCACATGACCTAGCCTAGCAAGCGTAGCCCTTGCCTCTTAATTCGTCTAACTATGTCTTTGGTCATATCGCCTTCTATTCTATCGGGGCGGGGATGCAAATCAGCGATATGTTGAAGAACTTCGCTTTGATACGGATTGTGGCTCGACGTTCCACCACCAGGGTGAATGCCAGGACTCGGAAACGGAGTCTCTCTCCCACCACAAATCCCACATCGAATTTGCGCTCCTTTTTATTTACTGTAGTAAATATCACAAGGGCCTACTCGCCTCAGTCCTTGTCGAGAGGTTAAGAGCTTAATTTTAACGAGGATCTCATATGGATTGGATAGAACGCCGGTACGATTTGGTAAAAAAAATTTCTATATAATTGATCATAAGACATAAAAATCGACAAAACCCTTTGAGCTTATAACAAATATGTTTAGACGGCTAATTTCAGTTATGTCTCCTAGTTCGCCGATAGTAACACTGCCGTATTGTTTCAAACCCAGTCTTGCAAATGTTGGATAACGGAGGAGAAAGTGTCTCAATGTTTCCACTTCATCTTCTTCTATATGTCTTTAACAATTTGTGTCCGAAAAGATTTTAGCTTTACTACATGCATATTTATTGAATCATATCCACTCCTACTATTGAGACACAATGAACTTTGCTAAAGACAAGTAGTCCCTTAGATCTCTAGTCTAATCGTAAGGAATCTTGCAGTCGTACAGAAACACGCCGTCGACCTGTGCCTGCGAGGCGCCTGCGCATCGCATGTGTAGTCCATTCCTCCAGTGCTAGAGCGCAAGATGTCAATGGATATTCAACTCGGTTCCATTTCGATTTGAGCTGGGCAAGGTTTCCCGCTTTGGCTGCAGCTACCAGCGGTTTCGCTATGACCAGATACCCAAACGATTCTGATGAGTAGCTAATGATGTTTATATTGAGGACAGCCTCCTACGCGCTTCGTATCAATGCGTATACTAACACCTTAAAAATAGTATTTTCTGCCTGAGAAACACTACAAAGGTTGGGTAGCCTAAAGCTGAGACCGTCTCTCTTAGCTTCGACACATTCTTGAAAAAGCTCACTGCGTCTCTTGTTCAGCGACTATTCTCGTCTATTTATCTCTCGTCGATATGTCGTCATCTACCACTGTTCTATAAGTAAAATAGCCTTAAGTGCTATTGTTTGTGTAGTCCGCAGAGCACCGGAGACGCTGATGGTATGCGCGTTTCGGACACATTGAAACTTCTCAGCGAGTGTGACCTTTTCCAACGCCCTCGAACAGACGAATACACCTCGTAATATTATTTGCTTGACTGGGGTTTCGTAGAGTCAAAATACTACTTTCGATGATAGGAGTGGTGAGGATCTTTTTTCTACAGCTTCTCTGCAGCAATATAAGGCAACCGGTGCCTTCTTTACTCTCTCCTCAATATACATATATCATTGAAGTGTTCTATTAGGGGTAAGCCCCTGGTATTTCATCTTATCAACAAGTGGAAGACGTCAGCTTCCGGATATGGGAAGTGTGTCTTAGATCTTATACCTCCAGGGAAATAAAACAGTTAGCTGGTAGACGGTATTTAGAATTTTTTCATCCGTCAGCCCCGTTTTTCGGGTTTCTTTTAGTATATTATATACCGCCAGTGTCGAAAGCAATGAGAAAATTTATCCAATCTGAAGAGTACCCGCTGTTGTAATGTTCCTCTCTATCTTTTTTTTTTGCTGTCTCCTTTCTTATTTTTATCAGCTTATTAATTCTTCCCAAAAATTTTAAGAAACTTGTTCAATTTTAGTTACTGTCGAATTAAGTTCAATTACCGAAATGACATTCAAGAAGATGTGTTCACATCTCTTCGGTGTGCATATGCTTTGATTTCAGTAACTTTTAGACTTGACAACAATGAAATTACGACTAAAACCATTACTCTCAAACAGAGTATAAGATTTCAAGCATGTGAAATTAGCAGTAATAACTTCATTTTTTTTCTGACAAACTTTTCAATCCTGCCAGAACTCGCTGAACTTTACTAAATATCAGGAGAAATGAAAACGACATTCGTATAAATTAGTGAAGCTATCGATGAGCTGCATGCTTAAAAGAAGAGAAGCACGTAACTCGACATTCACACAGCTCTATCCGAGAGAGCAAACGTAAAAGTGTAAAAGTCGCCATGGCAACCATTTACTCGCGTCGCATTGAGGAGGTCACGTGCAAAATTAAACGTTTTTGTTGCAGCGCTCAACACATTCGGTTCGCCGCTGCTTATTTTTTCGTACACTCTCCACATCCTTGAATGCCTATGGCTTTCTATGCCAGCAAAAAAAAAACAAGTTGACTTTTGTTGTTTTCTTTTATTTTCGCGTTGTCCTCGTTTTTCTTAATTAACTTCTTGCGCTAAAGACAAACAAATTGCTAGAAAATTGCGGTTGATAATTAACTGCCAACTGGGTATTTGTCAACCGTGCCAGCGGCAGCTTTTGAAGTGGCTGAAACTACGCCTGCTACCCGGCTGATTGGTGCCGAACAGCCGCGCGCGACGAGTGCACTTATTAACGTTCCAAATGCGAACGCGAAGAAATCAGCCAAAGAGCAATGCGAAGAATAAATGAGCTAACAAGAAACTTTCGCAATTGACAGTTTGAAATGACAGCGTGAAGCGGCGGAGACGCATGACAATGCGTGGGGCTTAAAAGTGAAGAGTTTCTGTTGATCTTAGAAAAAAGGATTTAAATTAAATGAATAGAACATTTATACTTTTGTGTGTATCTAAACTTATTTATTAAAAAACTTTCTTATTCGTTACAATGGCATTTTCAGGTGAATGCCTTCACCGATATGGCATCCTTCAACTGCTAAAAGTTTGACGGTTGCAACATGTTACCAATAGTATGGTAGCCTTTTCAACTAATGATTGCTGGTTAGAGTGTTGAGATAAATATATAGGTAAATATTCTTCTTATTCTTCTTTATTGGCGTAGACACCGCCTTCCAGGTTATAGCCGAGCTTAAAACATCGCTCCAGTCGTTCTTACTTTTCGCTGTTTGGCGTCAATTGGAGATTCTGAGGGAAACCAGGTCCTTCTCCACCTGTTCATTCCAACGGAGTGGAGGTCTTCTTCTTTCTCTGCTTCCCCCGGCGAGTACTGTATCGAATACTATCAGAGCTGGAGTGTTTTCATGCATTCGGTCGACATGACCTAGCCAGTGTTGTCGCTGACTATATAAATATTATTAGATATTCCTGCAGATTCCGAAACATCAGCAAGCTTTCTTGCAGTATCTCACTCTCCCATTAATTCAAAAGCTTCGAAAACACTTTTTTTCATACACATTCGCATTGTGAATGAAGGAAATGCCTAGGCTTCATACAAATGAGTAGCTTCTTGTAACGAAAATTAGATTTGCCTGATTTTATATCGATAGCTCAAAACTGAGGGACTCGTTCGCGTAAGTACAGACAGTAGGAGGGACAGAACGACGGGCAAACGGACATGGCTAGTTCGTCAGGGTCTTAATTTTAACATATATATATTTTATAGATTCCCCGACGCTTCCTTTTTGCTGTTATTACACTCTGTAGCAACATGCTGCGAAAATGGAATATAAATGGAAATGAATTTTTAATTTTCCAGTCAGAGAGAGAACTAATAGTGTTAGAGCGTTATCCATTCTCAAGCATGAGAGCAAAATTATAATTATAAGAGATCGTTAGATGAAAAAAATTTTAACAGCCACATGTACTTAACACGAAAACTTATGATATGTTGCAAGCGAAATAATTTATTAATTTCTGAACTTTGGGAGGGCCATTATTAACAACCGGGTTAAAGTTAGTCACTCCTCTGACTCCACTCCAAACAATCCCGCGCTTCTGATGTAGTTCACCAGCGTGAAAAGTTTTATCTGAGCAACCTCCGAGCCGACGTCGTCAGGAAAAACTCGACTGATAGTTTCGTTTTTTTCGTACATGGATCTTTACAATCGCATAGAAGATGTCTGATGGACTCATCTTCTTGTACTTTCTGTATTCATCTTCAACTACTTTCTACAATAGTCGTTATAAGGCGTTCCAAGCCTACTGGCAGGACTGCTCATTAAACAGCGACCTGTTAGTACTCTTATTAGAGTTATTCTATCATTCCTTTTAATTTTTAATTGGCCTATATTCTATTCTCGCCATGTTTCCTTGCTTGTTGAGCAAGTCATGGATTGATTTCACCGAGACTCAGCTAAATTTACACCATGCTTTTCCATTAGATATCTGCAACTAGCCAGAGGCATACAAAATTCCTATTTTCGGAGTTTGATTGTAGGGTTGTGCTTATTCTGGCTAATTCATCTGCTTCACAGTCCTCTGGAATATCACTATGTCCTGTGAGCTATTGCATTTTCATCATAAAATACGACTTTAAATATACTAAAATATCAAAGCATTACTTAACTACCTTAGATAACTCATTCATTTTTGGTGACCTCACAATCACCGCGCTCTCTGTATATATAAACAGATTCCTTGTTGTGAGCACATTCCTTGTCAGAATAAGAAGGCGGCTTCAGTTATCAACATCTCCTGTTGTACGTGATAAGTCTTCGCACTGTTATTGCTTGCTCCCATATCGATTGTGTCAAAGATGGACACCGGAAACGGGGTTTTCTTCGATAAATTCAAAATAGAAATACTTAGGGTTTGACGAAAATATGAATGAAATAATGACAATCGACTGTCATGATCATCGTCGCGGTCGAATGACAGTGAGCTAGCCAAAGATTCGCTATAACAACGTCACAGATCTACCCAACGCTTGAGAACGACGTGAGGGAGACTGTTTTGGCTCTTCCTCAATTGATGCGCTAGCGTCAGCAATATTCTCGAAACTAGAGGCCCTACTTTGTCTCACTGCACAGGAACATTTTGTATTGTGACAGCGAATTTAAAATTTTCCACTAGAATTGTTGATCTGACAGGACGATTATTAAATTCGACTTGTTGAACGAGATCTTACTCAGTCACCCAACATTCTCAAATAATGGGACTCTCTGTACTATAATATAACGTGTGAAATTATTATTGGAAACAGAGACCGCTCGCAGTTTGTCACTCCCTACTCACAGCATTTGTCTACGTAACTGGCAACATTTAAGTGTTGCCCATATAAACTTTTACGCTCCTACACCAACTTGTGCTTAGGCCCACGCGTTCCACAACGCTACTCATTTCTACCTCAAGTCATTTGTTTATAACAACTTTTTCAGCGCATAAAGGTGAAATGGCGATAAGTACTCACTCTTGCGGCAAAGTGGCGAAACAGGCGCCATCAACAAGCTCGCAGCCGTCGTGGCTTTAGAAGCGATGCTTACACGCGACCACAATCGCACATATGCGCACATACATAAGTAGGTGAAATAATTACGAGTGGCAACGCTTGTGTTCGCATAAGTTCGAGTGCCTCTGAGAGCAGCATATAAACAAGCAGCTGCTAGGTAAGTTCTTGCTAAAGCCACTTGAACATGAACAGTACAAGCAACATGTGGCAGAAGTGCCATTCTTGCCGCTTGTTAACAAGTGAAAACTTTTGCCGCTTCCCCCTTCCCAGGTTTTCCCACCCTCTTGACAGCGCTGCTACTTAAACGCGAGGACATTTTCTTTTTTTTGCAGGCGCCTGTTTTCCATTCAGCTCAGACTTCATCAAATGTTCTTAGTAGACCTGCCATGTTAATCCTCCGATTTTATATACCTGTATGTATGCATTTATGTATAATCTGTACATATGTATGTATCAAAATTGTGTTCTCGCAAGTGCGTGGAACATATTTTACGTGACCAAAAGCAATTAAACATGCGCTCGGCTTAGTCTAATGACTCCGTGCTGACCTCGGCCAGCATCCGCCGACACCTTCAACACTTGTTCACGATTGACAGCGAAGACATGTGGCAATTTCTCCGACACAAGCGCTTAAGTGGCCCGTCTGTCACAGCAGGATGAAAGCTCTTAAAGCATGCAAGTTAAGTTAATGCCAAAGTACTCGCTTTCAGATTTTGTAAGATGAAGGTATTTATGTATAAAAATACCTAATTTTCAAAGAAATATACACGAGTGCTTTCTTTGAGTTAAGTGCACAGTTGGAGCTCAGACTTGTGACGTGTCAACCACTTAGCGATGATATATATAGTATAGCATATTAGTTCAATTCTCGTGGTCGTTAAACTAGCTTAAGGGATCTTACAACTTTCGATTACCTTCTTTATACCATTAATTTCGTTCTGGCAACCATAATTATGAGATCGGAGGGAATAAGAGAGCTTAGAGGTCCAATCCGTAGAATACGGTGAATTTTAAGCCTAATTCCTTAATTCTTTTTAGACTTTCAGATGAGGTTTTGGTCTAAGACTCCTAAAGATAGTCTTGCCATTGCGAGACGTTGGGTTTATGAACACCATAGGCTTTCCATTATGATAATGAACAATACGGCCAGCTCAATATGAAGCTTAAGATTTTTTCTGTGCCTGAAATTTACTAATTTGCTATGCGAAATGAACTACCAATACTAAAAATTTATTAGTTTTGGAAAGAAGCTTCAATGTGGCCGAATCTCCTACATCGGAAGCATATTTTGCATGTCGTTTTCTCTACAAGAATCTGGTTATTTTTTGGAACCCCTGATAACGAAGCACTATTAGATATATGTAGTTGCTATACAAATTGACTGGTCAAAATCAAGACTTACGAAACGTGGCTTCAATTTTTATAAATGAACGCTACTATTTTTGAACATAGTATTATTCAGACCGAACCACTGTAGTAAGAAGATTAGCTTACGTTTTGAGGGACGGCTGCCTTGCCATACGTAGACTTACTTGTCCTTAGTAATGAAAGATTTTTTTTCAATATAATGTATGTGAGGTATTCGACAGGTATTGCAAAGTTTAATAGAGACCAATTTTGATACTTTTTCTAGTTCCTTGAACTACGACGCTCCCGGATATCTAAAATAAGTTCCACATAAGACCAAACAGAAGCATTGGTAGTATTCCAGCGTTAGTTTCCGGAACTTTCTGCATGCATCGTCTTTACTAAAGCCCATCCGGATAGCATGTGATACCGATAGGTTGTAAACTGTCATTAGAACAAAAAGGGACCTGCAATCCTTTCGATATCTTGTGAGTGAAAAGTGTTATTCGTTTTCTTCGGGAATCTTGTACACAATCTCAGCGATCCTACATGGCCTTAAGATATTCCATTCGACCAGACCGCGGTCAGACTTTCGAAATTTCGTTATTTTTCTTTTTTGATGACTTATGTATTTCCAGTACTGCTACGATAGCCAGACGAATAGGACTTTGCTATTTCTTTTCCCGCAATTCCTTTGTGGCCTAAAACTTACTTAGTACGGATACGTATGTAGCTACTTTTCGGCAACCGTTACATCTACTACGACCCTGCTTCTAAGCTCATTCTCTGAGAGGTGCGATATGACATTATAGCCTTAATTGACGCTTGGCTATCGATTTACATATATCTCAATTTTCTTAAAATTTTCTGCACTGTTAGTCATCTCAGCCGATTTCCTGACCATAAGGATCTTCGCTAGGAAGACACTGCAGTATTCGGTCGCCTGAAACTCAGCCCCGAGCAATATCTTCTGACGTCCACTCCATTAGTCATTTTTTGATCCGTCGGTGTAAATGTTGTAAGTTACACTAACGAGTCGCATCCTCCTGCTTTATTCACTCTCTTTTAGTGCAACTTGTAACCCTCTTTTCCTGCCATAAAGGGTGGGTGTATGTGGTCTATTTTATCCACCAACCCCTACTTATTGAGCTGTGCCCGAAGGTGTTTGTGAAGAACTTACCTAACCACTACTATATCGTTAAGTTGAGTAACCTTAATAATACAGGCACTGAAGTGGTTCTGGCGCTCCCGTTATGCAAAGAACAGCGTGTCGCTTTATCCGCTCTAACCGTTTTTTCATGAGCCTTTGCGGACAACGGTCCACCGAACCACATCCACAACTATTTCCAGGTACTTGGTATGCTTTCGAGTTGAGCCTCGGGGGTATCCATGTCAGGGCTTTGCATTACCAAACAATGTGGCTAAACAGGATTATGTTAGACAATAAGATCCAAATTGAAATGAACATTTACTCCGTCGGTTGGGATTTGAGCTCGATGCATCACACTGTACTCTATCGAGATAATGAATATGCTACCTGTCGAACTGGAAAGCCTCAAAGAAGATTGACTTACTTAAAAAGTAACGACTAACGCTATAAACTTCACCTCAACTCACTTCCATCCTATTTTTATCTTTTATTAACAACTTCCTGCAAAAAACTGTATATCTAATGCCCGCAATTGCATAACAAATTCTTATTAATTACACACTTGTGTTCGTACGAAAAGGTGGATTTTTTTTTAATGTTCCGAAAATATATATTCGTGTAGACATAAGGCTGCATATTTGCGCACCGCCCGAAACCAATATCATGCACCACACACACACTTGGGCATATAAATATGCGTGCGTGTGTGCATGTGTGAGTACGGCACGTAGCCCGAGGACTGTGAGTTCAATAGCAGATGCTAGTCACGTACTGGATTTCCGCACGAATTCACATTGACTTCCTTTTGATCCTTTCTGCTTTGCCACCTGGCCGTGACCTCTTCGAGGCAGACGGTAATGTACTTTTTGATGTTAACAAATTTCCATCAATGGCCAAACAAATTTTCGTATTCATCTTTACTTTACTTCTTTTACACTTGTACACTTATCAATATGTACACAGATATCCGGAAGTCCTCATATATACAATTGTACCTTTACTTCCGTTTGATATCTTTATTTCTTATATTCGCGTGGCTAAAGTGACTTCTGTGACATGCGAAATACTTGGAACGTGTCATTGCTGATAAACAAATTTCTTAATATGCTTTACATATTTACACATGTATTGTCTATATAGTATATAAATTGTCGTGCTTAATTTAAAGGGTAATATTTTTGAATGCGTGAAATTTTAAGGTGAGATATATTTCTACCGAAAAGTTATTCAAAACCGCCTTTACACATAACACATACATTTGAGAGGAACAATCTTCACATACTACAACGTCAAATGTTGTTGGTTCATCACACTCTTGTTTTTGTTTTCTATTGCATTATGTATCTTCCTCGAAGGCAGAAATTTATCTACTAACTTATTCCAGCTGGCTTCCGTAAGGCTCCCCAATATATGTAGTTGGAACCTACAAGGAAAGAGAGTGAAAAAGCTAAAATGGATATATCAGTGAGCTGCCAGGTCATCAATGATTCCATCAACAATATAAGTAAAGCGAGCTTTCTCTTATAATCCCGTTAGAATACCATTATATAATATGCTTTAACAAAAACAAATACATGATTTTTAAAATTGGAAGGAATGGCTAGACTTTATGTCGGCAAAAAATAGTGAAACTTTTAATTTACAGTTCGCGCTCGACGACAAACCACGTCCAGAACGGCCATCAACATCAACTGATGATCGCACGTCAATGAAATAAAGAATCTGGTGTGGTTACTAGCGGAAAGATCAGTGAAAACCATTTTGAAGCATCATTTGGGCTTAAGAAAAGTGATTGGATCCAAATCACTAACATTTTTCGAGAAAAAAACGACGCATTAACGTCTGTGAAGCAATACTTTCCGACTTCTTGGATGTCATGGAAAGTATTTGACGATGAGCCTTGGATCTATGCATACGACCCGGAAACAGACGATCAATCGGCTGAATATCGTGGCAAAAGTGAGCCAAAGCCGAAAAAAGCGTCAAAGCAGATCAAAGATCAAGATTAAATTGACAGTATTCTTCGGGGTGTGGTGCACTAGGAATTCGGAATTCCTTTCGACCAGCCAAACTGTCAACAAGGAATACTATTTGAGTGTTATGTGTCATGTGCTCGAATCTGTTGATAAAAAGTGGTCGAAATTATGGACCGACAACTCTTGGTTTTTACACCGCAATATCTGCATTGAATATGCTTGAGTTTTTCAACAAATTTTTAACCACTGTCGTGCCGCAAGCACCGTATACGACTGGTTTAGCTCCGTGAGACTACTGGCTATTCAGCAAACTCAAACAAATACAATATCAAAAAGTACCGAAATTGATTTTAACAACTGTTTCACGGATCGGAGAAAACGTTGGCACAAGTGTATTCGGGCCAAGGAGGATTGCTGTGAGAGCAACGACTTAGACTTTTAAGAATAAATTAAGAATTTTAAAAAAATGAACAAAGTCTTACTAGTTTTTGCTCATAGTAGTATTTCACTCATCAACTGCCAAGAATGTCTTAGCGGAAAATCTTGTTCAAAAGTTTAATAGAAAAGAAGAGATAGATAAAACCTTAATTAGCAGAACAGTTGAGTTAACCTATTAAAATTGTTATCATCCATGCCTCTGGACCAGATAGCAAAACGGGAATGATGAGTGACTTGTAGAATTTAATCTTAGTTAGTCGAGAGAGGTCTTTACTTCTCAATCGCCTACTCAGTCCGAAGTAGCACTTGATGGCAAGAGTTATTCTGCTTTTGATTTTCTTCGCTTCTTTTCGTCTTATCTTCGGCCAAAAATACATATAACCTCATTAAAAACCACACATTTAAAAAAGTTCAATTATTATTTTTTTATTTTATGTATTTATAACCATATCCCATTGGAGATATTATATCCATAGTCTCCCAAGTGCTTACTATAAACAGTTAACTAAAGCGAAGCTATACCAAATATATATTTATATACTGTATGTAGTTATCTATATATGCCTTTACATAATATACATATGTATTGTAATCGGCAACAACAGCTTAATTTCCACGTTCAACGTCGCTGTTTTACATCCATCCTTGAGCGCGGCACATAAATATCGAAGGTATCGCGCCGCAATTGTGTTAACAACATTTCGAAAGATGTTGTTTACAGTTGAACGCTTCATGTGCTCACAACACGCGCCACAAACTACTAATTCTTGTTGCCACTTAGCGGTAATAAGTCGACTATTGATATATTTCGACATACAGATAGTTATACCGATGAATTGGTGGCAGGGGCTCATGTGTAGCATGCTCACACATACTTAATCGTATTATATGTGTAAATGCTCCATATATGTACTTATCGTACATGTATACGTATGTATGTAGAGATGTGTGAGTATTTGGCTTTTCAGTTTGATAATTATTCCAGAAACTGTGTACGCTTCGTGGAAATAGTTAGTTAGTGACACCAAGGTACCTATCATGTAGCACTCCAGCTTTGAAGGTTTTCTATTCATTAAAGGCCAGTGGAAGTAGAGCAAGAGGAAGACCTTCACAGTAGGAGCCTGAAATTCGTTCAACCATGCATTTGTTCGCACCACATTTGCTATTTGTATCATCAGAGAAGCCGCTCAGTGTCCATCGAATATTGCTGCTGTGGAACAAAAAAAGAAGACGAGCCCATCCATCATCGGTCGCAACGATTGGAATTGTCCCCATAAACCTTATGGAAGATTTTGTGGAAGGTTCTTGCCTTGCGGGCTAACGACTTGCCGCAGAATTGAAGCCGAACGTTCATTAGTCGTCGCACGTTTGGTGAATGGGCCCAAAAGGAAATACCTATAAATCCCGATTTTCCCAACAAAATTTTGATGAACACAAATCATTGTTTCGAAGACGGTATACCCTCAAAAAGTTACTGTTTGGTGCGCTCAAAAGACAGACGGTCTCATTGGTCCCGATTTCTTCACAAATGAAGTTGACGCTTTCCGTAAGCGCGTTATCTCGCGAAGTGGCCCATCAAGATCGTGCGGATTACCACCACTGAACCGTTTTTTGTGAGGTTATATAAAGTTGCTTAACTCCGGCGATAAGTTCGAGACGACCCTTGGCAGAGAATATTCGGAATATTACACGATGACTCTTGAAGTCGCCGGTTGAACACTCCCACAGCCAGCATCTTTACAGTTAAGGAGCTCATTATTCCTCTGTAAGCAGTTTCTGTTGAGAAGCTTTCGTAGAAACCATCTTGCGGTCGACTGCTTGCAGCGGAGCTTGTAGTAACATCAAGAGGTATTCTCTTTATTTAGTCGACGGCATCGAACAGTGTACCGACTAGACTTTGAAAGCAACTAACTTCAGACTCGGACGGACCGCCATTCAAGGTGGAATCTCCACCCATTTCAGACAACGAGCTCGGGTTGCCTCGAAAATCCAGTGATCCTGGCACAACTTCGTTCAAGATAAACTCATACTTATCCAGAAACGATTATGACGTAACAAATATATGTTCAGCGTGCAATGAGACTTCGCCTGATTCGAACCATATCTTTGCATGCTCATCGAACCCTATCCATCTCACATCCTTCTTCATTTGATCAGAAATCGCGCTTAAAAGTTCAAAATCCGAATCAACTCCTTCGATCCAATGTTGTTTATTTGCCTTTATAAAACCCTGTTAGCTCTGTTTGCTATGAAAATCTCGCTCTTGTAACTAGAACAGATATAGGACTACTATCCAGTTTTCACACAGAGTTGGCATATTAACTGACGTCTATAATCTGTTTTAATAATTCACTTTGGTTACTTTTTTCCAGACACCACGAAAACAACCTCTCCACTTCCCACAATTCAATACACAACACCATCTCTCTCATCTCTGTCGGCATAAATAATTTCTGCAGTTTCATTGTAGAATTCTCGTTTAGCTTGAAATACGAAATATAAATATCGAATGTGGTTATAAACTTACAACAATTGAAAATAAACGGACATTTCTAATCTGAGGCTCCACAACTCGCCTGCTCACAAATAAACACATTTACATACACACATACCAAGTACCATGGTTGCCGTTGCCACATATTTGTGTCTGAATGTTCTCATACCACACCACACGTCTGACTTTATGGTTATTTGTTTGCAGGCGAACAGTCATGGCAGCGACACGTTTCGGTTTCCATTTTAATTGGCGTTGTCAAGTTGAGGGCTGTCACAGCATTTCATTGTCCCTCTTCCACATACCTCATGCCCCGCGCCACGCCGCAGTTGCTGTGACAAGATCTCAGTGGGACTGAGGTTTCATTCACTTTTCCACTTTTTAGTTTTTCACATTTTTAGTTAAGTTTCTAAAAAAGCGCTTGGTTACCTACAACTGCCAACAATTGCGGTTGTCACGCTTGATCAAAATGAATTATTACCGGTGACGGCGAGTACACAACTGCAATGGAATACTGGCACGTCCATGAATACACACATATGTATAAGGATTAGAGATGAAAGGGCGGTGCTTTGGAATCAAGTTTGTGATGCATGTCTTGTTGTCGTGTTCTATCTGTGACAGTCGCATGTGTAGATTTGTTCATTTTCTTTGTAAATCGCTTAAAGTTTTCATCAAAGCGTTTTTGGATTCTGTATTCCAGTTATTATTTAGGTTATATTTTCTATGAATACCTTAAGATGGTTTGGTACACTCGATATGTTGAAGTCAGATGTGCAGAATGTCGGCTTAAACTCATCAAGAACAACTATTTTCTTAGAATATATGAAACAGAGATAATTTAGATTAGGTTAAATATACGATTCTATTATGAACCCCACAATATACATATACATATGTATATGCCGGATCGTTCCAGCACCCACAACTGCTCGAAAATTGATCGAAAAGAACTTCATAAATCGACAAAGCGTTTTAAGTAGATCGCAAACTTGAAATAACTAATGTCAGTTTCGGCTATGTCTCCTGTTTCGCCGAAGGTACGACTGTTAAAGCGTTTCATCCTCAGTATTTCGAAGTTTTGACAATGGAGAAGAAAGTGCTTCAATGTCATCATTTCACATATTTTCCACGTTGGTCAGAAATGTGGTCGACCTAAGACTTCTGCAGTGCTATACCCGGCCTTTAGCTTTAAACCACAGTCACCACGAATCACCCCAAAAGGGCCAAATCCTATGAGCAGATTGGAATTATTTCCAAGGTCTAACAGCTTTCCGTGTAACCAGATTTACGTCTCCGGTCAGACCTTCTAGCTTTTGCTGTTACCTGTTGAGCACCTATCAAACTCAATGACTGATGAAACATTGGTCGCATCAAGGTCCAGTAATAACACCTACCAATGCTGCAAGTGATTTAAGGGCCACTACTTGGACTACACCAACAGTCCACAGTGCAATATAGATGCCGAAGTGGACCACTCTTTGGACACATTCAAGCTTCTTAGCGATTGTAGTATTTTTCAGTATACAACACCAGACGAATACACCATAGAACATTATTGACTTGATTATTAGTGTTTCGTAGTGCCAAAACACCATCTTTGAAGGGAGTCTCCACTATTTCCGCATATCACATCTAAAGAAGTATAAAGTAACCTATACCTTTCTTACTCTCTCCTCAATATTTTACCTTCCTGAGAGTTTCTATCACGAATTAGTCCTGGGTATTTCTCCCTTTCAGATTGAAGGTGTGAGCATCCGATTAAGCATCTGGAATTTTGTTAAGTACAAAAATTATGAATATTGTGTAGATCACTAATTAATTTCGTTTGCTGACAACAGCTGACTTTATTGAATTTTTTCGAAGCTAACTTCATACTTAACCGCTTTACAGTTCTGGAAAAAACCGATGTGGATAAAATAAAGTCGATGCAAAGCGCCGAATAACAACTAGAGAGATAGCTACCAATTTAAATTTGTCAAACGCGACCGACCACAAGCACTTGAAACGCTTTGGATTAATTTCTAAGCTAATGGTTCCTCATATTCTTACAAATAATACGAAATTTGCTTCGTCGCATTGACGACTGTGATTTACTTATCAAACGTCAAAGAAGTAATATATTTTTGAAGCGAATTATTACGACAAAAGGGGATTATCAACAAGAATGTTAAGCCACCAAAAATGGGTTATGTTGTGTGTTTGGTGGGATTTCAAAAGAAATCGTTTATTTTGAGCTTTTGCCCGATAATACCACGATTAATTCTGAATTGTATGTATTGTGATCTGCTGGACTAACAAACAGAAGTGGCCAGAATTGATCAATAGAAAAGATGTGGCGTTCCACAAGCATAATGCGATACGTCATACAAGTTTGATGACTATATTCTCAAGGATTGGCTTTTACTTGTTCCGATGTCTGCAAAATTTTGGGACGAGAGAATCTTCACCTCAAATTAAGACGTCAGAAAGCACTTGAACATTTTTTTGTCTGCACGAATTTAAAATTGTATGAGCGTGGAGTCAATATCTTGCCAGAAAGATGCCAAAGGGTATGAGGGTATTGGATCAAAATGGAGTATAAATAATTTCATAAAGTGTTTTACATAATAAAAAATTGTACTAAAAATTGGAATTGCTAAATGAACGACCCAATAAAATCACTTCAGTTTTACTTCTATTCGCCCAGTTGTATACCTCGCTGAGATACGCTTGGGTTAGCTCGTAAGCGGTTCATAAGCAGCACAGGTTGTTAACAGCCTCATTCTTCGAGTTTTTTAAGGAGGTCAAGATCTAACTATAACAATATATCTAGCATTTTGAAGCTTGCAAATTATATATTTAGGATTGAAAGTGGGGAAAGAGAGAGATATATTAGGTTGTCAAATATCTCCCTTCCGCCTTTTTGTTTTTTTGAATTTTGCGACTATGTATAAAGCATTACAGAGCTCGTATTTGGCAATACTATACATCTTTGAAAAGGTCTTGACATACCTTCAAACGGAGTTCACTAACGCCGAAACGTTCCATGAGATTAATGGTGCTTTGTGGAATGGTACTCTATCACCACTATCACTTCGCAACGGCGGAGAAATGGTTTAGGTTCATGGATAAGTCAGCCGACGGAAGACTTGTGACGACGAATACCGATCAAATCGTGGAAAACATGGGGTTAGACCGGCATGTGGAATTTTGTGACATCGCCCAGTAGATAGGAGTTAGCCACCGAACCATTTTAAACCATCAGCAGAAGGCTGGATACACAAAAAAGCTTGATGTTTGGGTGCTGCACGATTTGACGCAAAAAAACCTTCTGGACCGAATCAACGCCTGCGATGTGCTGATGAAACGGAACGAACTGGACCCATTTTTGAGGCGTATGGTGACTCGCGATGATAAAAGGATCACATACGACAATATCAAGCGAAAACGGTCGTGGTCGCAGACCGGTGAATCGTTCCAAACAGTGGCCAAGCCGGGATTGACAGCCAGGAAAGTTTTGCTGTGTGTTTGGTGGTATTGGAAGGGAATCATGCACTATGAGCTGCTCCCATATGGGCAGAGGCTTAATTTTACCGAACAACTGGAGCGCTTGAAGCAGGCGATCGACATGGCTAACGCTCTTGTTGGTGTAAAGTCGAACTCAAATTCATAAATTCTTAAGAAAATCGCTTTAAAGGCCTGTGTCTAGTTCCACGCAGCTGTAATGCCAATGTCATTAGATTGCCTTGGAATATGCATTTTATATGTTATATGTTAGGCAAGGAAATCTAGTATACCCTTTTACTTTTAACTTATGTAGACTACCTTATTTTCAGTTAAAAAACTCTATTTCCAACTAGTAGTTTTATTACCCTGATATTACTATGTTTCACTGCGGGGTTATTATATTCAGTAGGTACGCACGTATGTGTGTCGTAGGCATGCTTGTGGGTACCGCACTATATCTGCACTTCGATTTGCGGTGAAATGCTTGTGGTTGCTGCTTTCGCTCGCTCACCAAATCCCACTGCAGCTGCTTCAATCTCGAAGTCTTCTGCGCCTTTGAGGCATAGTTTCCACATACACGCTTACAAATACATACACTGGTATGTAGGTGTGAGTATTGCTCACGTTGAGTGTGTTGCCATGTTCATTTACAGTTATATAAGCAGATTTTCGTGAATCTATTTGCGGCTTTTTGCTTAAAATATGAAGCGTATCAGTTACTCAGTTGTGACTTGTGGCGAATTTGCGGCTCATTTACGGCTTTGCACACGCACACTTGTCTAACTACAAAAGCAAAAACAATAAATCGTTATGATTTGCGAAACTGCTAGATAAATTTATCTTCGTTAATGCGCCTAAAATTTGTTTGTACATTGAGAATGAGAAATTGCTCGTAAACGTATAGACGTGTGCTTATGTGTATGCCCGTAAGTGTATGCGCACAAAAGACAATCGCATATGTTTTAATTAATGAAAATAATTAATTTTAATATTATTATACTGAAATGTAATGCGTATCATTTCGCTTGTCAGCTCAGTAGGCACTTTGGGAGTTGCCATATTGATGTGAATTTCTTATGTATGCAGGGTTCATCCATAATACATACATCAGTATGTGTTGGTTGACTTGATAGATTTAGCATTAGATTTATAATACCTAAAATTTATATCAGGCTTGACTTGCTGTTTTTCTTATCCACTACTGACAGAGTTGCCACATTTTTATATTTCATGTCATATTATTAGCATAGTAATATACCTACATATGTCTTTTTTATCTCTAACTCTACTTCTTGTTTTCCCCTGATTCTTGTTATATTTCTAGCAAGCGTTTAAATGACATTCTTAAAACGGAGAAGATCCAAGCCTCTTCCGAGCGACTATTGGAGTCAGGCAACATGTAATGTAGATGTTATGATGTTATGTTTCATCAGTCGATAGAAGAATCTTGCATTAAGCTGATAAACAACTGTATTTGCTAGGTAAGTACCGCCGCATATCGCTGTACCATATTTATACCACTCTAGAGAGTCTAAAGATCACACGTTTTTCTAACGAAAAAATTCAAAACTACGAATGTTGTTATAGTTATAGAGTCAGAAGACGAAGCTTAAGATCTAACTATAATAGTTTTTTATACCCTGAACAGGGTATATTAAGTTTGCCACGAAGCTTGTAACACCCAGAAGGAAGCGTCGGAGACCCTATAAAGTATATATATATAAATCATCAGTATGTTGAGCTGAGCCGATTTAGTCATGTCCGTCTGTCTGTCCGTCTATATATATATGAACTAGTTCCTCACTTTTTAAAAGATTGTTTGATATTTAAAACGATATCGGACCACTATAACATATAGCTGCCGTACAAACCGAACGATCGGAATCAACTTCTTGTATGGGCAGCTTTCACATTTGACAATGTATCTTCACAAAAGTTGCCACAGGTTATTTCCTAAAGTAACAATGTAATCTCGGAAGAAATTGTTCAGATCGGATTAATATAGCATATAAATGCCCTACAATCCTTCCGATCGTTCGGTTCAAGGGCTTGTATGGAAAACTTTCGCATTTGACGATCTTCACGAAATTTCACATGGATTACTGCTTCATGTAATAAAATAATCTCCGAAAAAATTGTTCAGATCAGATTACTGTAGCATATAGCTTCCATACAAACTGAACACATAGTTACTAAAAGAAATGCACTTGTAAAGGGTATATTAGCTTCGGTGCAGCCGAAGTTAACGTTTTTTCTTGTTTTTACTTCTCAAATGATCGTCTCAAACAGGCTAAGTGAGATCTCCTACTGTCAATTACCGTAGATCTTAAGGGTTTACATGGGGGGTTCGGGTAAAAAACAGCTTTTCTTGAATATGAAATATTATGTACTAACACACACTATTAAGAAAGAAATTCTGAAATTTTTGAAATAAATAATAAAAAACAAACTTGGTCATTTCGACGGCATTTTCGTTGACCTCTCGTAAAAAAGATGAGCACACGTTGGCAGGATAGCTCCTTAACAGATCATCTAAAGTGAAAAAAGGAAAATTGGATTTTTGTAGACTTTTTTATAAAAAAATTAAAATTTCGCAACGTTTTGCTTCCAATAGTTGTAATCGAAAAAAACATCCTTCATCCAAGTGTTTGAGGATTGTATCTCAAAGATCTGTGTATAATTTCATGAAGATCGTTTGAGCAGTTCTTGAGAAATCTTGCCAACCGACTTCAAAAACACAGTTTCGAGAAAAACGCGTTAAGGACGGCTCACTTAGCCTAGCTAGCCTCGAGTGCATAAATTCTCAAGGCTGTATATCTGAAACTATTACTTGCATTAACTTAAAAATTGAGAACATTATTCTAGATGTTTCGTAGAATTTAATAAAACAATAAAAAAATAGATTTTTCGAACCCCGTAAGCCCATGTAACCCCTTAACGTAAGCTGATATTGAAGGAATACGACTATTGAGTTATTCACATAATGGTTGTACGCAGCACCCATTGAGTTATATATATCTAACGGTGTTTTGTTTACTATATTAAACAAATAAGAAATCGCCAAGCTTGAGTGTTTCCGAACATTTTTTATTCTTGCAACTTGTAGGGATCAAACCCAGGAAAATACCTTGAGCTGTAAAACGTTAATCAGAGTATCGGAATCCAAACAAGGTTTGTTAGAAAAACGAAAATCATGGAGTAATATAGACAAGATTTTATCTATTAACTATTATCATGCCACATACTAAAAATATGTTCCCTGGGTTTCATTGAGGTAACTCACCAATAATTACCAATCATATGGAGTAAAGTCCACCGGATGTTCGAAAATCCTGATAATTGTTTTATAGGGGATAGGTAAAGTTTTAATTAAAATTTATTTATCCTAGGCACAAAAAAATGTTATGAGTAAAATGCACTCTCTGATTTTCATGGCGATAACTCACACAATATACAAATATGCAAATATTCAACTAATTTTTGACACACAGACATATTATTATCTGGAAACGCTGCTCTCTGTATTTCAATTATATATCTAACATTTCTACCGATATTTTCGTTCAAAAGTGAACCATAAGTACTGGGGTCAACATATTCGGTGACTAGGGATTTAAGCAGGCTTAGTCTGATTTGGTTGATTTCTGGAAATATTGTAGCATTCTTCAAAGGTATTATTCACCTAACGTTTTCTCTCGTTATATTAACTTCGTCTTGATTTATATAGTAGAAAGTGAAGGAATCAAAATTGGAATTTATAATTGTGTCATTTGGGGAGGAGGCATGGTTGTAGTCCGATTTCAACCATTTTTGAATATTAAAAGAATGTTGTGTTCCAAATTGAGTTGACAACAGTCGAGCAGGTCTTGGGTTAGGAGATTTTATCTTAAAGAGGGTGATGCCGTGCTAATCGTCGGATTTATATCGAAATTAGACCATATAGTACATGATCGTTTTGACTTATTGTTTGACGCGAAAACTTAAAAATCTGCCAATATCTGATGCTGTTTATTTCTTAAGGATATCCTATTAGAGAGTTTTTTTCTTAAGCACACAAACCACATGACATTAAAAATGAAGGAAATTAGTCCACAGCTTCCTATAGTCTCCATATATTTTGGATATAGGCATTCCCAACTCTTTTTGACTTTATACCATATCTTCCAATAATTATTCCTACAAGCTATTATGAGATGATACCAAAAGTTATTTAAAGATTGATAGGGACCGTCTAATGTGGTGAATATACAAATACACTAGTAAATGCACTAGTTTGTTGAACTTCAGACTAGGTTAGGCCAACGGGCTCATAATCGCACCAAAAGTAACGCGAGATCCCACTTAGATAGCTGGGAATGCTGATCGTTTGTGATTCCTAGACTTGGATATCCAGACTCTTATATAGCAAATTTGTAATGACAGCTAATATCAATCCTAGTTACTTCGCTGCTTTCACTGAAAGTTGCTTGATTTTCCCTGTTTCGTAGACATCTCAAAGCACCAACTCATACGAAGGGTTCCATGTTTTGATAAATTATACCACATATATTACATACGTGTATGCTCTATGGCACTTATTATGCACGCTGTAATTTACCGTTTGTTTCACTCACAACAGCGCATATACAGTATGCTTCGGCTTCGGCTTACTCTACAGCAGCAATTTGTAACTTCTAAAAGATTTTTTGCAGATTTTTATATGCACACACACTTACGCCCCATATAAAGAAGCAATTTTTACTTGCCACAACACATCATATGGCACTGCCACCTTTTTTGCGAACAATTTATGGCCTCTTCATGTTTGCATTTTTATTTCTAGGAGCGTTGCCAATTTTTCACCCATTTTAGCATTGTCACAAAGTGCAGGGAAATGGGATTTCCTCGCTGAAGTTGCAAGTTGTAGCTGAAGTTGCATAACGTTAAGTGCAATATTGCATGTTTCATTTCCTCGACGCAGTCTTGCGATTGCCGCTTTGTTGCTGTAGCCCATATAAAATAATACACCGAGCTTGTGACAACTCACTCACCCGTTTACTCGCTCGCTCGCTCTCTCAGCCGCTTATCGGTGAGTTTAATCTATGATCAACATCTGTTTCAGAAAGTAAGTAGCGACATAACTTGAGGCCAAGCAAAACACTGGTGCGTGGTGAGCATGACAAGCAACAGACGACTTTTTGGCAAATTCGTGGCAAAGCCACTACATTCGAGTGGTTTTTGTTATTTCTATTATGGCTTGCCGATGTTTCTTAACTAAATCCTGTCACATCGTGGACGTGTATTTGGATTTGGAAATGGAAATGGAAATAGTATGTGCGAATGGTATTTTTTTGTAGCATCTCTGTGTGGAAAACGAAATGGGATGAGGTTTGCTAGTCGCAGTAATATATGGTCTGGGTTTATGCGTTGCCGACGACACGAAAAATGTTTCTATGAAGAATGAAGTCATTTAATGTGAACTTAATGATTTTTTTCTCAAAATGGGTACAGTTTCGTTATCTATTGAATTATACGTATATAAATACCTAGGTTTATTGGTGTGCTCTAATGCTATCAAAGGTTCTATCAGTAACTATTAAGGATGGACTTTATAGCCCAATTTGCTTTTTACAGACTCTTTAGTCTTAGATAAACTACAATGGTCAAATATTTTCTTATACCAAAGAAGTAGACTGAGGCAGCTTAGAAGAAGTGTTTTCTTAGCTGCCAACTTGTCGCTCTTTTCGTTCTTTCTATTCTTATATGACTGGATTTCCAGATGATATTAACCGAGTTACCTACTGAAAGTCTAGTTAGTGGCTTCTTGCTGAACACAATGCAGTGAGACTTATTATGGCACATATAGCCTTAATTGCGAGCTCGCTGTCCAATCAAAGGTTTATGGAGTTTTTCTTTAGAGCACATAGAAGCCCACTGGGTAACTTCAGTTATGCCAACAATTTCGGCCTGAAGTACTGATATTGAATTAATACAGAATATAAGCATTTCAAGACGACAAAATAGTTATTACCGCACCCTTATGGTCGTCCGGATACAGTGAAACGCAGGCAAGCAAGCTTCAGAACTGTCAGAATACTGCACTCCGGACTATGACAGGATGCCTCTTGATGCCTTCTATCGAAAACTTGCATAGTGAGGCTCGTATGCTCTAAGTTAAGAAGCATAATAAACTCCTCTCCAGGCAGCTGGGCTATTTTCGCAGATATCATCCTTGCAGTCACCTGCTTGTAGCGGAAGCGATTCCTAGGAACATCAGGAGGTCATTCCTCAATTAAGTCGACGACATCAGTCAATACGTTGACCAGATTTCAGATGCAACAAACTTCCGACAAGCACTGACCGTCCTTCATAGTTTAGCTATCAACACCTTCACCGACTCGCTTCCAGTGAATGCCGGACTCGGAGTCAAACCACCGCCCATTGCAGATGAAGAGCTCGAGTTGCCGCGAGAAACGAGGGTGACCCTTGCGCTGCCTCGTTCTGGATACTCTAGCAGGTTAAACGCCTACTTATAAAGAATATCCAATATATGTCTTGCTTGCAATGAGTCTCCGCATGACACTGACCACCTCTTTACATGCCCCACCAACCCCACTCATCTGACGCCTCGCTCCCTTTGGTGCGACCACGTCGGAACAGCACGTTTGTAGAGTATTCCGTTGGATGACGATGAAAACAACTTAGCTAATCCTTTCCATCCTAACGTGAACTAGGTACCCGCTTAAATAACAACAACTACAACAAAATTGTTAAGATGTAAAGATTATCTCTTCTACTAGCATCTAAGAACATAACGGAAAACAGCTGAGTTCAATTTTTATATAATAACATGAACCTCGGCCGCCTTTTGAAGGAGATTTGCGAGGTATTTGATGTCACTTCGTTCAGCATTTATATTTTAAGGGCGTGTGGAACCAAATTAAGTAATTTCGTAACAGAATTATGGGCAACTCAGTTGTCAAAATGGATGTATTTGAAATTAATGTCCGGCGTACTTCGGTAAATTGCCTTCGCGATCAAATAACTTAGTGTGTGGCATTCTAGACCAATAAGTGACCATTCCATTCCATTTCGGTCATCGGCTTTTTTTGGAAGTCAAGTCCGTGTGATAAACCAAATATGACCTTTGGAAAATAATATGGCACTCTAAAATGAGGGAAACCGGCTTGCGTCTGTAAATTATTGGATTCGTCGGATCATAACTTAGTTTCCATAAACACAGATATTTCTCGTTCTAAGTTGAAATCCGTAAATATACAGATACTGTTATTTGTTCCAAAAGATATCTCCATACCTAAATTCTATAATATATGCTGGGAATGCAATTGTCCTTTTATGCGAATATTGCCCTTTTTCGACGACAGCTGCTTGACACAAAATGTGAAAATGTTGAGTGAAAATATTGTCAAACTTTTTCTAAAACCCACAATCCTCCCACTAACACCCGCAAACGCATCAATACACTTTGCGCACGTCCAACGCCACACTCCAACCCACCCGACCAGTGATGTGCTCCGCTCTAAATTATTCAATTTGTAAAGTTTACAACCGCATCAAACTTTAAAGACACAATCAACACTCTGTCATATTTCTTTATTTGTTTTTCTTCACAACTTAACTCCATAAGTTTGCGACTAGTATATGGACCGACACGAGTGCGAGCAAGGCTGCGCGGCTGGGAGCGAGTGCTTATGTGATTGGTTATGTGTGCGGTTGGGGGGGGGATGGTAGTGGATGGGAGACGTGTGTGTTTGTGCATTTCATACTTTATGGCAAACTTTAAATAAGTTTTGGGAAAACTATTTGAAAATATGCTGTCGAAGCCTGTCAAATACAATCAGACAAAATGAGCGCTGTGTATTGCAGTTAAAACCCCGGCAGTGGTCCACATATGAACCGCCCGCGCACCCCGACAACTTAGTACATAACTTCGCAGCAATCTATTGATAAACATTCGCACTTCCAGTGTCCAGAAGCTGGTGAATGTTTGTGTTTATTGCGCATTTAAAGTTTGTGGTGTGTTTTTGTCGGCCCGGAATTGAGCGGAGGCGCGCGTGTGTGCTTACGTGCGTGCCTGCGTCAGCGCGTGCGGCAACACATACTTGGCATCTAATAAAAAAAGTTTAGCAACACGTTCATTTGGCCGCTGCATTAAAAATTCCATATCGTATGCCGTCGAATAAAATCGGCAATAAAATGAGCTGACCGAAGTTTCATCAGCAGCAGCAGCAGCAGAAGAAGCCCATAAACAACCACCAAGAAATAGAAATGGGACAGTGCTCAGAGCATCGGCAAGTTTCTGCTCATTCCGCTTTAGCTTGTTTTGCGTCAAGAAACTTTGACTGACCACACGAGGTTTTTAAGTTTATCGTTTTCCGCAACCCTCTCTTTGAAAAGTTTTTGCAATGTTGTCTTTCGCATTTCCCTTCTTTAGCTATGCGTCATGTTGCGCCGAGCAGGAAGGTGCTGATGCATGACAAAGTGGAAAAAATAATAAAAGCTTAACTCATTTTTGGTAGAAGTAAGTAAGCCACCATGCCAACTCACCATAATACTATTAATATATGCAACTAGAAAACTCCCAATAATTATGTGCACATATATGTGTATGTGGTATGAATTGGAGTTAATGTTGACTGCCTGTTTCAAGTTTGTATCTCTGTGTATATTAACTAACTCACTCTCTCTCTCTCTGGAATTAGTTTTTCGGCTTGCATCGATCTCGTGAAGAGATGGTCGATTGAAAACCATTTCCTTCGTACCTTTCGAATATTTACAGTTTGATTTTGTACTTTTCGAATAGAGTCCATGATTCTGCTTCGTAACATAACACTGATGGTTTGACAAAATTATATTGGGCAAGTTTACATTGCCTTTTGGGTAGTGTTGATTTGAACAGTTTGATAAGAGAATCATATGACCTATTCGAGTCTTGTATTCTCTAAACTTGCGAAATGGTTGCCGAAATGTGCTGCATTTGCCGATCGATCCCCTTAAACCAACGTATACTGCTCCCACTCTACGCGGAAAAATATTCTCACAGCAATATTCTCTATCCTCCTTCCTTAAGAAGTTGCATGGGTTTCATTGGGTAAAAAACAGCCTTTTTCAAATTTTTTTTTTCATATAAAAAATTAAATATCTTGTTGTTACTAACATACACTACTAACAAAGTAAGTCTGAAATTTTTGGAAAAAAATATTTAAACTCCGCCATTGCGACGCTATTTTCGGTTACCCCTCGGAAGAAAGATGCGCCCACGTTGGCAGGTTAACTCCTTACAGAATCATCTAAAGTGTAAAAATACCTGTTTTAGTTGGAACCTTAACATAGAACTTGGTCAAAGGGAAAAAACTGAAAATTGAATTTTTGGCAGACATTTTTACAAAAAGTTGAAAATTTCCGTGAAAAATTTGTTAAATTTTTTTCTAATAGTTGTAATCGAAAAAAGAACCTTCGTAATCCTTCAAACTGTATCTAAAAGAGTAGTGTAAAATTTCGTGAAGAACAATTGAGTTATCTTAGAGAAATCTTACCAACCAACTAACTTCAAAAACACAGTTTTGCGAAAAACGCTTTTAAAGATGACGAACTTAGCCTAGGTAGCCTCGAACGCTGAGTTATCTCCAAAACTATTACTCGGTTCAACTTGAAAATTTAGGGCAATATTCTAGAGGTACTGCAAAATCTAATCAGACAAAAAAAAATTAAATTTTTTGAAACCCGTAAACCCATGTAACCTCTGAATAATGCTGCGGTTTTTAAATGATCCAAATGAGACAAGCAAGCTATGCTGAAAAGCCTTAAATGTATTTATAAAATTAAATAAAATTGTCAAAGTTAAAGTTACCGTTTATTACTAAAACGGTGCTAATATGCAGATCGATCAAAAAAGTCAACTGAACCACAAAAAGTCAGGATTGTTTTGTCCGAAAGTTGTTGACTTAAAGATCTGTATAATTTTCTTTAAACCTTTCAGCTCACGTTTTTCAGATTCTGTTGAAGATATTCAATCTCATTCTATGCGATTTATGCTGAAGGAGGTACAGAACCTATAATACTTTCTAGGTTATGTCAGGTTAGATGACTGATCAGAGATCGCACGTGGACTGATAAATGTAGTCCTTTGTGAAGCTGTTGAACATAAGAACTCCCATGTTCGGATTTACAGATTGGCTGCAACCTCAGTCTGAAACTGGAGTTGATAGAGAGCTCTCGACAGTAAACCCCTCCACCAACCTTCCTTTCAAGCTTTGATCCAACCGTAAAGAAGCTTACTGGCCCTCTCCTCCAACGACTTCTTCTCACCCATATCCCCCTCGTCGGTATATGGGCAGAGAAGGAGCCGCAAGAGTTCGATATGGCGACTTCATGATCTAGATGATCCAGTATGCAATCAAAGTTTGTGAGGATAACCGATTGTTCAGATATGCGTTCCTTTAAGAAACCAGATTCTCTGATTTTAATAGCCACCTTCGCGGCTATATAATAATACTCTTTAAGTTAAAAAAATATTTTAATCTTGTGAAAAGTTCGATGTTTTCTTATTGATCATATTACGACATATAAGATTACTTAGTTCCCCATATATGTGACCAAACATTGTTTCATTTAATATTTAATTATTTTCTTTGTGTTTAGTACGAAATATATGGAGCTAGAAACGCCAAAAGTTGAACTTTCTTTATGAGAATGGAACCTCTACGCGAACTCTGTAGTATTCATAATTTACGCGACTCACCGCTGAGTCCTCAGGAATGTAAGTGACTTCAATACAGGGATAGAGATTGTTATGTGGAACTCATTCAGGCTGGAACTTTGTTTTTTCAGAATCCAAAGGGTAAAAAAAAACACGAAACAATTTAATGCACTCTCACGCATTTCATATAAAATCCGACAGCATTTCAACTCGCTGGTTATAAAAATATGAACAATAAACACATTTTACTGTTTAAATGACGTACAAATTCTCTGCGCGCTTATTTCGTGCCTCGTCAAATAATTTATGACCAGCTGGAAGTGTTCTCCGGGCATGGCGCGTGTATTTATGGCACCTCATTCCGCACCTGGAGGCCTATTTAGCACAAATGTGCTATAACTTCTATTTTACTGTGAGCAAATTTTTTTGCTGCTACTGCCATTACTGTTGCTGCTGTTGTTGTTGCTTGTCGTTGCACAATAAAATTTAATATGAACGCATTAACTGCGCATTTACCGCACAGGGGTAACAAATCCCATTCACTCGCCGGCGTCACTCACCGCCGCCTCGCTCTGGTCACGATGGTGACTTTTGCTTTGCCTGCTGTTGTTGTGGTTGTTGCTGCTGTTTTAATGCGTAATGTTATATAAGAGCAGCCTCGTAAATCTTTTACTAAATCAAAATTAGTTTGTGTGCTGCGAATTTCACATTAATTTCCATTAAAATGCAGGCATAATAAAATATGCACGAACTGGACGTCGCCAGCAGCCGTGGCCGTCCAACGCCACTCACTTAGTAGGTGAGAGAATTTCAGCCTGAATTTCAGCCTGCTCCTAAGCCGGCAAGCTTAACACTTTCCTTAGCGTTATGCACATCATGCGGCATCATAAGGAGCGAGGAAGCTGGGCGCATATTCAAGTAAGCTTTTCATCACTTGTACATATTTGCGCCCACACACCTGCATCTGTATATAAATGTGTGTTTGTGTGTGTACGTTGGTGTGAAGCCCCATTTAAATTCCTATAAACCCCATTTAATTTTCCATGTTTTTTATTATTAATAGTGGCAGCCGCAGCAGCCGAGGCAGAGGCAACGTTATGGTGCTTTTAGTGGCACATAAATATGGATAAATATGGGCGTTTACAGAAGAAGGCTCAGTGTTAGTAAGAAATGTGTGGGTTCAAAAAAAATATCATTATACTATATTATTTCGCGCTCATACTTCGCTTTTCTATCTGACGAAATTAGATTTCTGACGAACTTTGCATTAATAAATCTTTTAAGTCTACTTTGAAGTTTAATTAGTTAAAATGTAAAACGTATGTTTTAGCAAAGTGTTAGCTGTACCTAAGGTTGTGAATACCAATTGGTAGAGGAAGTGTTTAGATCCCAACAGAATATATGTATATAGATTTCGCGCGTTTTGTTTTGCGCTGACACCTCGACAGTTGAAATCACCCTTTCAAATATGACAAAATGCTAAGCAGAAGTCCCAGAGTCTGCACACAAGCGACACTAAACTTGTAAACATCTCATTGGGGAATTCCGACCATGATGCATTTGAATTTAAATTAATTTGACTACAAATCGCATATCCTTGACTTCTTACGCAATGTCAATCCTTATACAGAAGATGTCGATAAGTTGTGTCAGAGTTATACTTTTGAGAGTTGTTTGTAAAGAGTGATCCATTACAAGATTTCCTGCTTTTTTAAATAAAAACACACAAACTTCAAATGAATATTATCTCTTTCAAATGTTGGCCGTGGCTTGGAATCAAAAGATCCATCCATTGAGTCAAATTTTTGATGATTCATTCGAGCATTGTGGCTGGTAACTGGCGAATGATGCGCGTGATGTTTAAAATTTCCCTACAGGAAAGGGTCTAACGGCGTGATATGACACGATCTTGGTGGCCAAACGATCGACGCAAAACGTGAAATTATCAGCTCACCGAAGTGTTTTCTCAATAAATTGTTGAAACCAAATGTCACCGAGATCACGAACTTCAATTTCAGACATCAAATAGTCAGTTATCATGACGTTTACGTTCTCACCGACATCATTTATGAAGAAGTATGGAGCGATGATTCCACTGGCCCACAAACCACACTAAATCGTTGCTTTTTCTGAATGAAACGGCAGCTCTTGAATCTCTTCATTTTGTTTTTCGTCCCAAATGCGGCAATTTTGCTTGTTTACATACACATAGATCCAGAAATGGGCCTCATAATTAATGAATAAAATTTGGTTCGAAAACATCGGATCTTCTAGGAACTTTTAAGGTGCCCATAAAGCAAAGCGATATCGCTCGGGACGGTCGAGCGGCTTCAGTTCTAGCACAAGCCGTATATTGTAAGACGAGTCGTTGCAAATGTCTGTCCGAGTTGCTGCGAACGGCTCCGAATCGACTTACCACGGTCTTCGTTTACACTCTCAGCTATCGCAGCTTTATTTCCAACGAGAATTAAGCATAATTTTATAGAAATCGTCATTTGACTGAAAGGCGGATTAATTAATGGAGGAGATTTTAGAAAATGCTATCGAGGGTATTTAGTTAGTTTTTCAGAAAAGTAAACTAAGGATCGCGTGCTATGTTTCGAAATTGTATGAAAGCAATAAACCGCCAGCAAAGCCATTAGCATTGAATCTTTAACGAAAATTCCACACCGTCACTGCCTTTTCAAAAGTAGGTTCCAACTTTTCACGCTTTCAAATGATGGCGACATTCGGTTGCACCAAGCTCTTTGATAACGCTCACATTTCTATTTAAAATACCAAATTCAATTTTGTAATTTCTATGAGCTTTCAAATACTCTTTCTGGTAGACACACATTCAAATCCAAGAATCTCCAAATATATTTCTATGAGCATGCAAGTACGAGTACACTATGACATCTTCCGTCCAATGAAAATATGTTGTTCCCTTTCACAGAAAGAAAAACAAAAAAATGCAAACCTATCGACTGATGTGAGGGCCATTTTGCATATCTTATACATAAATAATAGTCATTCGAACATTTTGAAAAGCTTTATCTCTCGAAGACCACACAAACGATGACCATTTAATCACTTGGCAACTGCCAATGGCAATGTTCCAGCAGCTGACATCACGCAAAGACATTTCTTTCTGCTTCCTTGCTGCTGCTGCTCGGTGGTATCATGTTGCACGTGATCCTGCCACAATAAAGTAGTGTGACCAGCCCATATCATCAATTTTGCACAAGGAGCCACATTCCAAGTGCGGCACACCGAAATCCAGTGCTGCCACATACGTCATTTGCTGCAACAGTGCTTTGCCAATAATATTGTTGTTGCTGTTGTGAACAAAGACACTTTTCGTAGAATGCTACTGCTGTCCTATTCGCATTTGACTTCTTTTGTTGGACGGCTGAGAAATTGAAATTGTTTTGCTGGTAAATTCAAGTCTTCCTTTTTTTTAATATGTTGCTGGGGTTTACATTGACACTCATTGTGCCGAGGTTGACAAGCGAAAATGGTGGTTAGAAAATTCGGAAAGGCAAAAGAAATATGACTTTTCGGTAACAACTCACTTACAAATGCAACGGAAATTTGTCCATCGACTAAGTATGTGTAAGTCAAGGCCAAATAAGCAGCAAGTTGCCAGAATTGTGTTCTCCCGAAAAGTCGGGGAAAAGTGTTAAGCTGACCATTTGAGAATCTTAGGTTAAATTAGGTTAGATTAAGATATCGATTCTAACCGGAATCTCACTGGCACAGCTTGGAACGCCGATCCATTGTGATACCTAAAACTCCTATATTAGAGCTCATAAGGCTCTCACAAATCAACAACGCGCTTTCAGTCTATCACAAATTTTTTCAGCAATGCCTCCTACTTCGCCGAAGGCATGTTCGTTTTCGATGTGAGCGAGCCAGTGGTACCGCCTCTAGCACGCTCGTCAGCATTGCAGTTACCAGCGATCTCGTTTTGGCTCACCATACAAACGAACGTGATAATGAAGTAGCTTGAGTCTATTTCTAGTGAGGAAAGACAGTCCTTGACCACCTTAGAGCACGCAATTAGCGAGTTCAGCGTGAGTTTTGCCGCTCTGCTGTCGGTGTGATTGCTCAATTCCATGCAAGAGGCTGTAGTTCTTAGCAGCACATCTAATGTCACCTTAAAAGCAGTCAGCTCTGGCTGGAAAGTACTACGATGGTCCATAAGCCTAAAGTATAGATTAATGGGAAACGCCTAGTAAAAATATCTCGTGAAAAAGCTCACAGCCACTATTTCCCATCAGTCTTCGGCTTGTGAGCCGAGTAAAAGCCACCACGCATAGTCTCTGCTTTGTACTGAACCAAATTTTTGGGAAAGCAGTTAAAGGAGAAGACAATTTTGGCGAGCTTTTGTTCGGACCCCTTCAGATAAGATTAGACACAATTGATATGAACTCACGAAGTCATACTAGCGATTAGATAAGAACGGAGCATAAGAAAAAAACTGTTGGGAGCTTAAAAAACTGAAGCTAATAGATTTGAAGACCGAAAAAATATAATTTTGTCAGTTTTTATATATTAACACAAGAAAGAAATTCATATTTAATATTCAACTAAAAGTGTTTCCTTGAATATCCATGTTTTTGTGAGTTCAAGTTTCAGTTGAGAAAGCTGTCCGAAGGCTGAACGATTTTCATAAGACCACAAAAAGACATGAGGCGAGGAATACTTGGTCCATTTTAGTTAAAATAAATATTCAGTTTCTTTCTTATTAATATTCAGATATTCTTTTTTATAAATCATAAAACCACCATTTTTGACAGATCACGTGTGAGTCGTGAAGGCTGTCGTGTTACTTTTGTTCAGCATTGTTTGGCATTTTATCATGGAAAGACGCCTGAACAATGTCTACAAATCGTTCAACTTTATAACGAAAATTCACTTTCTAGATATAAAGATCAACCAACTTGAGACCCAGTATTTATTATTGGATAATATTCGACCGAATAGACCACGTCCAGCACGCGGGGAGAAAACATAGCAGCCATAGCTGGGAGTGTACACGAAGACCGTACAGAGTCGATTCGGCACCGTTCACAGAACTGACGTATGGAACTATTTTGGGCAGTTTACGTAGAGATCTTAAAATTAAAGTGTACAAAATACAGCCTGTACAAGAACTGAAACCGCTTGACCTTCAAAAGCGACACAGCTTCGCTCTATGGGCTTCCCAAAAGTTCCAAGAAGATCCGTCGTTTTCGTGCCAAATTTTGTTCAAGAATGAGGCTCATTTCTGACCCAAAGGGTATGTAAGCAAGTAAAATTGTCGCACTTGGGAAGAGCAACCTCAGCAACCTCGAATCAAGAGCTGCCATTTCATCCAGAAAAAATAACGCTTTAGTGTGCTTTGTGAACCAGTGGAATCATCGGTCCAAATTTCTTCAAACAGGATGCCGATGAGAACGCAATCGTCAATGGTATAACGGTCACCATGATAACCGACTATCTTGATTAAGAGAACACTTCGGTGAGCTGATAATTTCATATTTTGGTCCGGTTTTATGGCCACCGCGATAGCCAAGAAGACCGTTAGACTTTTTTCTGTTGGAATACGTATTTAGTACCATTTAGGTACCGAGAATAACGTTAAAAAACAACATGTTGAAGACGCACGTGTTAAAGAGTGAGCGTTGTCGGGTCTTCAAATAAGTTTATAAGTACAAGGTGACGCACAAGTATTCCTCCTATCAGAAGATGCTATAAATTTTCCAATTGCCCTCTAATGTCAGTTCTGTTTTGATATTTCTGTTTTAAAATCCCAAAATATACGTAAATAAACAATGGTACGCTACACTGCTGCAAAACGCAGGTTACTTGTGACTATTTATTTGACCAATAATCGGTCGGTGACTTTGGCACAACGAGAATTTCGTCGCAGATATCCTGTCCGTCCGACGCCTACTGGTGAAATACTGCGACGTTTAGCCGTTCGTCTCGAAGAGACAGGCACAACACGAGATGTTGCCAGGCGTGGCAGACCCCGGAGTAGCCGTTCTGCAGAGAATATTGCTGCTGTTGTCGAGGATGTCATGAAAGCGCCGTCGACATCGACCAGACGACGTGCCGTGCAAATGGGTATCAGTCGACGGTGTTTACAGCAAATTTTGGTACAAGATTTGAAGATGTTGTGTTGTTTGCTGTTTTCGCTGGAGGAGTCATCGGACCTTTTTTCTTCGAAGACGTCGCGGCCAAACAGTTAATGTGAGTGTTGAGCGCTACACAGCAATGATCAACGAGTTCTTTTTGCCGTAACTTGATGAATTGGGATTGGAAAAGATGTAGTTCCAACAGGACGGTGCAACTGCATCTTCCTGGCGCATAATCTCGCGTTTTGGCGATTTGCACTGGCCAGCAAAATCGCCTGATTTGATCGCTCCAGACTTCTTTTTGAGGGGCTTTTTGAAGTCGCGGGCTTATGTCAACAAACCGCTCTTAAAGACAATATCCGTCAAGAATGTGAGGACCTATTGCCGGAAGTTCTGGTCAAAGTTATGGGAAATACCATAAAAAGGGCTGTATTGACAATCAACTGTATCAGCGGCCATTTACATGATATCATATTCCCGACTTGATGTAAAAAAATTTAAAAGACCAAATAAAAATATTCCATAAGCAGAATCAAAGTTTTTCATTAAAAAAAAATTACAGTCAAAAAACATCGGAAGGTTATTTTTGCGTTTATAAGTAAGATAAAACTTGCTGAAATCGGTCTTTACCTTTTCCAAAGACGCATACGCAGAATAAGAGTTCTTCAGTCCTTCTAGTTCGCCATTATCTATTCAAATTAGAAATCTCTTTGTACTAATTTAAGCGGGAATGAGTAATAATGGTTGACTTCGATAAAAAACTAACTTTTGTTCGATAGAATATATGACCCTCAGAATCAGCCGACGGCACCCATATGCAAGTATACATACATACATGTATACACAGACTAATATGTGCGATTGTCAACGTGTTAAATGCTCGCTGTCGTAATGCTGTCGTGCCACACAAGTGTAGTCATAAATTTTCTGCTTTGACACTTTTTAGTTGATTAAATTCGCAGATTTACCACCCGATGTAAGTCCAACAAAAAAAAAAAAACACGAAAATACAAAAAACGCTCAAAAATGCAAAACGATGTCAAATTACAGACCATTTTATTTATATCTACCTGGGCATATACATACAAGTACATACATACATACATACATACTTGTATATACCTATAGTGAAGTGCGTTTGTGTGTCGCATGCCCGCGCACTCACCACTACACCTGTAAGCCGATAAGACACACTTGAGGCTCTTACCACCAGCACTAACCCCCACCCGCCCAGCTACCAATCAACTGTGTTGCCGTCCGCTTGCCTGTCTGTCAGTCTGTGGGGCTGTGCAGCGTATTGACACCCGAACCAAGAATTGTTTGTCCTTCAACGGATACGGTTGAC
The DNA here is from genome assembly GCF_016617805.1 of Bactrocera tryoni. Classification (NCBI taxonomy): domain Eukaryota; kingdom Metazoa; phylum Arthropoda; class Insecta; order Diptera; family Tephritidae; genus Bactrocera; species Bactrocera tryoni. The sequence goes on from NC_052500.1 coordinate 25,781,643, forward strand.
AGGCGACGCAGTGTTTGAGCATGTGGGTGTGTGTATGTGTGTGGTGATGGGACATCATAGCCATTGGCGAAAATTCAACCAACTCAACCGAATACTGAAAATTAATCAAGCAAAGTGCACACATATTGACTCTGCACTTACACTTAACACACACGCGCGGGCACACACCAGTGCAACTACATATGTTTACCAACAAAAGTTTACAATAAATTGTTACCAGCGCACACACACACGCACACTCCCACCCACACGCCGACACACTGACAAGCGCTCGTGTAATGCATATGTATGCAGGAACCATTAACTCTTTTGTGCAACAAAGTTATTGACTTTTACAATATACGAAATTGCTATTGTTGTTGTTATTTTTTGTGTTGTTGAAATTTCTTTACTATTGATTGCATTGCAGTGCGCGCTTATGCCCTGCTGCTTGTGTGTGTTTGTGTGTGTGTTATGGCTGCATGTTGTTGCGTTGTGCAATCACATATCTTGAAGGTAAATTATTAGTTTAAGCTAAAACCAACAATCAACTCGATCGCATGCATTTTCAAATTGATTCGCTCATCACTTCACTCAAGTGCAAACAGACACGCGCTCGCTGGAAGATGAATTAAGCAATTTTAAATTAAAAATACTACTTTAACCATTAGTACTTGCGGTCGATGTGGAAACACCCGTGCGTATGAGTAACTTTCGTCGAAAGTAGGTACTGTAATAAAGGATGGTTTTTTTTAAAGACTTGTTGTTTTTAAGAAGAAATAAATATATATTTTAGCTTTATTTTAAAAATAAAGTTTTTCCATTATGTTTTAAGCGGTTATCTACTGTTAGATGGCCAAAAAAATCAATTTTTTTGCGAAAAAAATTTTTAAAATTATTGATCCAAAAATTTTTAGACATATCTGTTTCTTTTAACTGCGTTTTAGGATTTATTATAAGTAAAAATATTTATTGGGAAAGCAACTACAGCTGATCTCCGAGAGCTCCTCTCCAAAAAAACCTTTTGCGGTGACCACTATATCTCTGAACAGGATCCTCTGAAATTAAAAAACTTAGACTAATTTCCAGCCGAGATTCAATCGCCGGTTATTCGTCAATCGGCTTGAGCTTGTCTGTGTAGACAAACAACTTCACATATCCCAACAAAATATTCTACAGTGGCGTTATATCAAGCGATTTTCAGCTAAAACGAAAAGTCGTCGACATCAACAACTTCGAATTTTGCACGAAAAGTCTTTAAGCATAGCTTAAGGCGTCACGGTGGTCTAGAACCCTCAAATTAAGGGTGTCTTTTGGATTTTTTTTTAAGGTTTAAAAAAGAGCAATCAATTTAAAAATTTTACAGTTTATTTCTACACTTTTGAAAAGTACAAAAATATTTTTTTGTTAAATAAAAAAAATTTTTACAATATTCCAAAAAACGCTATCTTAAAGGATGACTCCCAGTGCCGTTGTTGATTTTGACTCTTCTGAACATCTGAAACATAAAAACCAAATAAATTATTAATCAGTAGGAGTGCAGCTATCGCTGGGACTACAACCAAAAAAAAAAAAATAAAAAAATGTTGCGCTTTTAAGTTCAGATTCTGAAAACAGCTATTTTTGGACCAGTTTTAGATAAAAAAAAATCGAAGTTCTTAAAATTCAAACTTGATCGTAGTCCCAGCGATAGTTATTGATCTTATAAACTATTAAAATTTCAAGTGATTCGGATGGCTAGTTTTTTTTATCATCAACGGCACGCCGAAAAAAGTAGTTTTGAGATAAATGAGTTTAAAGCATCCATTTATCGAGACCCTCGACCGCGCGCTATCTCCTAAAACGGCTGTAGAAGCTAAAATAATGTGAATATCCTTCCAAAAATGTTACAGTATACTCTTAAAGGACTGCACTTTTGAACTATCAAAAAAATCGATTTTTTGAAAATTCTAGACCACCGGGACTCCTTAAGAATGTTCTCCACTGACAGTAAGATCATGGCCTGCTAATTTAGAATAATTAATAAATAATGATTCCCTCCGCCCATTGAGCAAATCAAGTTATGAAATTTTTTTTGAGGATGCAACGACGTCTCAACAATGGCTATTGGATTATAATCACTTCAAATGAGAAAATTGTTTGTGGACGTACTCTTTAACCCAAAGGTGAGCCTTATTCTAAAAAAAACTTTTGTGAAATTCGAGACCAATGGCAATTCATTTTGGGTCACCGCACCGTCGGCGCTCGATTGTCGATCGCCTTCAATTTTTGCAATTTTTAAATTGAATTTTATAAGCTCGCAAACCCAGATGCTTCAGCAATATCTTACATAAAGGAGATGGGTAGGGCTCCAATTGTTGCTTGTGATGACAAATGGATTCGACTCTTTATCGATTGTTTTCCTCACGCCAGCAATAATGTCTTCAGTGAACAATATACGGCGGCCTAGAGGATGCCCATTAGAGTAAACGTGGTGCGAAACAGATACATGGTTGCTGAGCGATTATGTCGTCCAAATATTGCAACAGGTAATCACTTGGTTAAAGTTCCTGAATATAAGGTGAATGCAAAAGAATCACCCATCAAGCTCCCGCAGCTTCTGGTGAGTTACTATTGTATTTTGGGCTAGCGTTACCTAGATGGAACTCAGGGACGATTGCTCTCTTCAGACGGACCATATAAAGAGTTTGACCAGAAAGGAGTAGTTCATAGTAGATGATTTCCTGTCCATTACATCAAGCATATGGTAAAACCTTAGCCACCATCAGAAACGGATTGATTTTGAAGTGATTCGCAGGTTCAAATTCCATTTATAAGGCACCCAAACATCGTGATTTTTGCCTTTAAATAAATATTGAGTATACTCATAAAAAGCAGAATTATTCAGGTTATTTGTCTGACATTATTGCAGTGACATCTTCCTTAATTATACAAGGAGCGTTCCAAAGTAAACAGGACTTAAAAAAACAGAACAAATGGTTTTTCGGCAAAATCAATTTATTTTATTCAAAATGGTCTCCTTCTGCTTCAATATAGCTTTTTGCACGTTCCAAAACCATGTCGAACGAGTGTTTTAGCTCGTTGGCCGGTATGGCCGCCACTATGCCGGTGCAAGCCTTTTGAATGGCATCTACGTCTGCATAACGCTTTTCTTTCATGGGCAAATGCATTTTTCCGAAAAGTAAGAAATCGCACGGTGCCATATCAGGTGAATACGAGGAGTGGTTAACGGTTGAAATGTGATTTTTGTTCAAATAATCGTCCTTCGGTTGTTGGATTCTGAGCAATTGTTGGTCGTCACACAACTTTCGAAAGCCCAAATGTTCGGTCGAAATGCGATAAATCGATGCTTTGGAGATGTTCAATTCCATTTCCATGAATTTCAGTAATGATTTTGGCTGATTTTTGATGAATTCACGCACAGTTTCGATGGAACTTCCGGTGATCACGGATTTTGATTGGCCCACATGTTGATCGTCATTTATGTCCTCACGACTTCTTTTATAACGTTGAAACCACTCGCACACTCTGCTACGGGATAGGCAATCAGCGCCATAAACTTGTTTCATCAATTGAAACGTTTCGGTAAAAGTTTTACCAATTTTAGAACAAAATTTAATGTTGGCTTTTTGTTCGAAGCTCATTTTCGCACCGATAACATACTGACACTGAAAGCGCAATAACTTCACTTCCAATCTATGAAATGTCATACAATTCTCACTGGATAGTTAATAAAAATAGCAGATTCTAACGCACCAGTCGACATATTGATGGCGTCACCAGAGGGCGCTAGATTCAAAAAGTCCTGTTTGCTTTGGAACTCACCTTGTATGTGTGAATCAAAACGGTATCTTGTAGAAACGGAGTAGCTCTGAAAATATTTTTCAAATTCAATTTTTGCTTCAGCTGTATTTTATCCCTTGAATAAGCAATATTTTATCAACACGAAAAATTCATTTTTACACTTCTTTTCAATAAGAAAAGTTGCTTCACTCAAAACAATGCAATTTAGAAGCTAATGATCCCACAGCTGTCAAATCTAAACACGCGCCTTTCGAAGCTTAGGGCTAACTAAAAATCATGTGGATTTAAGTGTAAATAGTATCGCCATTTATGTCTTAGAAAACTTTTTGCCTGTTGCTACACTTTAATCTGAAACGAGAGTGACAATTACGGCTTGCGATATTTTCGTATAGATAATAATATAATTTTCAGAATCCATTTGAAAACAAATACTTAATTTTTGTCATTGTAGACGGTTTGTTAGTTGTCTTATTCGGTCTTTTCTCGTTCCTTCGCTCTTGATTGTGTGTCTAGCATTTGAAACCTATCTCGCTGTATCTAACTCAATTACTTTAAAGTGTCACAAGCAACTTGAAAATACACAAAACTAAAAGCTATATTCTTCAAATTAGTTTTGCAAAGATATGAAAAAGTTCGCTAACATTTCAGCGCATACAAGCATTTTAAGAAGATACGAGTATGTTTTCGTATTTGACCACATACACTTTTCTTTAGTTGCGAGCTTTCGGCAACTTCTCTCGTTAAATATGCGCGAAAAATTACAAAACTTTAGGCGAGTTCTTGTGGTATATCTGTCGTATTGCTGCGCTGGTGGATCGATACACCAGGCCGCAGCGAAATAGTTCATTCACTCACTGACGGTGTGGGTTAATTAATGTTTATGTAATGAAGGAGAAATCTAATTAAATGTCAGCGTTGAAGTGGCGGCCTGATGATGTAATGGCAATCGTATTTACTAAATAATGAATTACCTGTCTTGTTAAGTGCACCGGTGTGCCAAAACTAATTACTTTGACATAATTATCTCGATAAAGGCATCTTTGAAGATTCACATCTACATACATACATATAAATTTACATATATATTATGGCCAACAAAAGCAATATTTGTTTGTAAATAATTTTGTCTTTATGAGTGCATTTTATTTACTTACAATTATCATCACTTTATTAGAAATGCCAAAAATGATAAAGAGCAGAATTTGGGGCTTTCAGAACCCCCATCAATTTGCTCCACATCCGTTGAATATATTGACTATTACAAAGACAAGTTTTCGCCCGCATATGAACCTATTGGACAGTATCCAGACAGAATATCTAGTCCCTATAGAACAAAAATTGTCGATCTTCTAAATATGCCTATCATCCTTGAATTGCGTCTGAATTTATTAGAGAGCTAACAAAGCTTGCTGAATGCTCTTGCTTTATCAAGAAAATTACTAGGGGGGTGATCTTAAAGGAAAGGTATTGTCTCTACATATGTAAGGATTGTCTACTAATGTGGTGATAATCTCTATTGAAGAAGAGAAGCATAAGAATTATGGATCGGATATTACGAAAACTACCTTAAAGCAAATCGTGGAAGTCCTTTTTGACAAGCGGTCATTAAGTATTGAAATAAAGTATGGCGCAGAGCTCGTAGACAGTGTTCTCACAATTCAAGGCGTATGCCATTAGGGTATGACATCATAACTAAGAGTAGTACTGAAATGAACTGACTAATCAAGAAAGACTTCTGGGGTAAAAAATTACTTACACAGTAGATCAAATTTAGAATGGCTCAGCCTACACAAAAACCGATGGTTCAAAATAGTACGTAAGCGGAGAGCCCTTTGAAAGTAGTCCTATGCGGAAGGTAACTTTCGATTTAGTAGCTACGACTCCTTTTTCTGTCGAAGTTTTTGGTTTTACAGAAAGCGCCTATTGAACATTTTCGTCCACACTTTTAAGTGAATAACTATTGGCGATCGATTGGCTCAACGCTAATTCTCGGACTTAAAGATAATGTTAAGAGCAATAAATTAACTTTAAGTGAGGACATCAATGACCTAAATTTCGGTCCCCGGTTATATGTGAGGTGAATGAAAACGTAACGAATTGTCATGATCAAATGATGACGACAATAGATGCCAAAAATTACCATAAGTCAGCTTAAGTTTGAATAAAATAAATTCAGTATTATCAATGGGAATAACAACAGGCGATTTAACCTATTGATTTTTTCTCGAGAAAGTTATGTAGAATTGACCGCAATATCTTTTGCGGCGCCCAAAGCTCCAATCTAAATGAAATTAAGTGGCTAAGGCGGAAGTTACTCCAACATTTTATTGAATAAATATGAAAGATGTATAATTAAGGCTCAGTTCAAAACGTAATAAAACCAACTATGGCTTAATTGTGGATGGTGGACAAATATCCTTCGAGAACATATTTAAACCAAGTCATTGATCAGAGAAAAACTGTTTTGTAGAGTGATACTGTAACTTGGATAATGCTAACAAATCGGTCAACTGAAAACTCCCCTGCCTACCATAGTAAAACATATTTTTTTCGCAAAATGTTTGCTTCTTATTCAACATAGCTCCTTTCAAGGGATTACGCAGCACTCTAACTTTTCGTTCGGAAAAAAATTTTTCTCAGCGATAATTCTTTTGAGATCTGAGAACAGGAAATAAGTGCTGGGGAGAATTTTCAGTAGGCGAAAGATATTCGAAATCAAATTCATGGATGTTTGCCATCGTTTGCACTAACCTGTGGTAAGGTGTATTATCTTTCTTTTTCTTCAAATGCAACCGTTTTTCGGCGATTTCATCTTTGAAACGGTCCAGTAACAAAATATAATATTAGCGGTTTATGGTCTTTATTTTTCAAGGTGGTCAATAAAAGTTATTACATGCGAATCACAAAATATGGGCGCCATAACCTTCCAATCCGACTGTTGCATTTTTCCACGGTTTGGAGCAAATTGATCGTGTACAGTCCCTTCGGATGACTGTCGATTGAACTTCATGTCACATATTTTTTTGATGTTTTCGTTGTTACCAATCTCTTTTGGACATCCAGAGCGTCTTCGGTCTTCATTTCACCACATCTAAACTTAGTATACCTATTCTTGTTGATTGATTCTCTTGAATACTGTACCAATAAATTAGTAATTTGAAAATTAGGTACTTTTTTTTCTCAATATCTAATTTAAAAGTTTAGTCTCTTCACATTGATCCATATTCTCCAACTAATATATCTACAAACATGCATTTATATACAAACCTAATTTTGGCTAGAAGTTTCTCACCGCTTTCATCGGTCAAATATTTTGGCTTACTGACATTTGCTTTTCTATTTGAAAGATAAAAGTTTCTGAAGAACTACTCTCGGCAGTTCTTGAAAAGCTATTTGTGTTGATTCGTGACAGCAAACGAAAGTTCTTTACTTACTATGCACGCACAACCCAGGTGGGGTGTGTGTCAAATATTCATCATCGAAATTAGCTCCTTGGCTTTAGCTGCTTCTGCGCTTCCTTTCTATTTCTGTTCGTAAATATTGTTTTATGTTGAAATAGTTCAACTTTGTTTGGAGTGGATATAAGTACTCAAGTGTTGCATCAAACTTTGGAATTATTTTTGTGGTTTGCTAGCAATCAATATGGTCGCAGAAGTAAGCCAAATACTCAAATATAGAAATCCACTTGACCCTTTGCGCTTTAGATAAGATAGTTATGATTGCGGTCCCCAAAGTAGTTATTGCTGATTGGAATTATATATAGGTTGCAGTAAAAGTTTCCTATTTTTAAACTGCACGATTTCTGTCTTCATTTTATACAATATTTGTCAACTAAAGAGAGGCATAGCTAATTTGTTTAGATAAAATTTTTGCGATAATCATTTATAATAACACTTACGCGAGTTTACAATGTCCTCGTAGTTTCCTCTCTTTTCTTGAGGTTTAATGTAGATTAGTCTTTCAATATAACTGGGGCCTCCCTATAGCTGCTCTACCACCAGTTGATACCGCATTGAAGATTTTCATAGTTCTTTGGCTCATTCCATACTATTGAACTTTTCAAGTTTGGAAACAAAGAGAAGTCTACCTGAATTAAATTTAGGGGATACAGAGAATAGAAAATAATTCCGTACATAACTAGCTAAAGTGGAAGAGCAGATTTTTCTACTACAGAAAAATTGGTAAATACCTTTCCGGCTTATTAGGCAGTTTTCTGCTGCTTTACAGTTCATTGGTTTCTGATGTTTATCAGTAGAATCATTTTGTGTTGATGATCTCCGATCGCTCATCTCACAGTTGCGCATGTAGTCGGTCGAAACAAACGAGTAACCGAGCTTTCCGCTACGTGAAAAATATCTAATATATTAAGTTTGTCACGAAGTTTGTAACACCCAGAAGGAATCGTCGGAGACCCAATAAAGTATATATATAAATGATCAGTATGTCGAGCTGAGTCGATTTAGCCATGTCCGTCTGTCTGTTTGTCTGTCCGTCCGTCTGTCCGTCTGTCTGTATATATACGAACTAGTCTCTCAGTTTTTAAGATATCTTTTTGAAATTTTGCAAAAGTCATTTTTTCTTCAAGAAGCTGCTCATTTGTCGGAACGGCTGATATCGGGCCACTAGCTGCCATACAAACTGAACGATCGGAATCAAATGCTTGTATGGAAAACTTTCACATTTGACAAGATATGTTCACGAAATTTGGTATATGTTATTTTTTAAGGCAAAAATGTAATCTCTAAAAAACTTGTTTAGGACGGATTACTATAGCATATAGCTTCCATACAAACTGAACACATAGTTACTAACAGAAATGCACCTGTGAAGGGTATTTAGCTTCGGTATAACCGGAGTTAACGTTTTTTCTTGTTTTGATATACAGGTGACTACTCAGCTATCCAAAGCAAGTTCAACTAGAAGTCTGACAGTACAGTAAAGGTGAGTAAATGGCGCAGAGGCACGTGATCCTTCGGCGTAACTTTCAACATCTGCATGGACGGATCAAAAATGACTAATGGAGTGGAGTCCATAGCCCAGAGCGCAATTAAATCTATAATTTTACATCCCACTGCCTCCGAGCATGTCCGTAGAAGTAAGGAGCCGGTAGATATAGTGACTTCCGGAAAGCTGCTGCATATATATTGGGTTCCAGGCAACAAGAATATTTCAAGCCCGAAATAGCTGATGAGATTGCCAAAAGTGATATCCGCATAGCTACAGAACCAGTTCTAGAAATACCGAACCAGTTCTGGTAATATGTTAGTCGCTAAAAGCTACATATACACAATAATATTTCCGAAAAAGCTGGATCAGGGTGAGATGAAATGCCTTTGGAGTATGCAGGATCGCCAAGATTATCTGCAAGGGAGCCGTCTAGAAAAGATTGTAGGACGGTTGTTAGCCTAGCCACAGACCACAACTTACTGGCATCTCATGCGAGCCGTAAGCGCATATAAACGGTGTTACATATAGAGATTGCAGAGAGTTAGAAATGAGAGAGACGCTGAAACAATTGCTCATCTGGTGTCGAGACTAATCTATAACTCGGCTTAGATGTCTAGGAGCTTCGAAATTCAAGGGACTAGAGGAAGTATCAGAATTTGATAACGAGTTTGTATTGTAAAAACGATTTAGAGTTCTGCACAACGTAAACTTCAGCTCGTGTTAAACCGAAGCTAGATCTGGCATTACAAAAGAGCAGTGGGTCTATGCATGGCCTGACAGCCAGCCAGTGTAACCTAACCTAATATAACTATATTTACATTTATGTAAATAAATTACCTAAATAATCTCTATTCTGTATAATTTATTAATTTAACTTAATTTGAGCCGCAATTTGATTATTGAAAGATTCAAAATTTTACAAACAAATTTTCAAAGCAATGTAACAATTAATTATGAAGCAAACTTCCAAAATCCAAATAAATAACAATATGCAGTTTCCATTCTTTTGGATTAGAATTGATTTACTTGATTAATTTTTAATGAAAATAATAATTTAGTAGAAATGCGTATGCAAAGAGTTTCCGGCATATTGTCCGTATTGGAATAACCGATTCTTACCATAAAAAGAAAGTAAGTAAATAAACGAACAAACGACAATAAGCGCTCAAAAATTTTGTTTTCGTAAACTGGCTAATTGTTTTATGAAAGAAAAATTGTAAATAACGTTTACGTAACCTATAACGTTAATTTCGTTCTTATATATTAGCTACAGCAGTGAATTTGAACTGCATTTTTGATATAATCCTTATTTTTGACTTAAGCTCTTTATTCATGTGGCAGTTGTGGCTAGCTTAGGAGGCAAATGAAGATTTCGTTAAGTCAATTATTTAATTGTTAAACTTTTGTTGTAATCCACTAATGAATGTGTTAGCTTACGTTGAGGTCAAAGAGTGATGGGAAATTGAAGAAACATAAGTGCATGCGCTTACATATGCAGATATGCAGTTATTTTGTTATCTGTTTTAATAATTGAGTCGAAATGCAATATGAATCGCATCCTGATTGAATTCAACAAACAATCGTATTAAACTTTAATTAACACAAATAATGAAAACAGGAGGAAGCATAGTGAAATTAAGCATTAAATCTAATTTTTGAATATTTCAGTCTATTAATGCAATTAGTAACAGAAAAAAATAATGAAACTTATTGGAATTTTAGTTTTGAATTTTCACCTGCAACAACATACAGTTACACTTGCAAGACTTTAACGAATTACCACTCAAACCTCTCAACGGGAACCTCTTATGCTTAAATGAGCTGACGGTTTATACGGAGCTTTTTTTAACGACTGAAAGAAAGTCTGGGTATGGAAGCCGTCCGGTAACCAATATCAGTAATATCAAGAAAAAAAGGTTAGCTTCAGTTACACTGATATTATAATACCTTTCACAAACACAAAAGATTCCTTGAACCAGATTTTACTTTCTCAGTTTTTATGGCATCTTTATACTAACTATATTGATCCGATCTGAACATTTTCTTCAGAGAAGGCACAATTGCTTTAGACAAAAGGTTAAGTTAGGTTAGACGGCTGTTCAATGATCGCACGTGGACTGCTATGTGTAGTCCCTTGTGAAGTCATACAAAAGAAGAAATCTTTTGTTTGAACTTATAAATTAGCAAAACCCTTAGTAGCCAATACAAATTTCTACAGGCGTTCCCGCCAATTAGGTGGGATATCTGAAGGTATGCGCTAGCATGTGTTTAAGTCTTAACCTCCCAAACGCAGGACAGTCAAGAAAAAAGAGTTGAATTCTTTCCACCTCATCTTCTTCCAAAAAGCTTCTGCAGATGGCGTCTGGTAGGATTCTCAGCCTAACTGCGTGAATGCCAATAGGGCAATGGCCTGTTAGAAGCCCCACAACTAGGAAGAGGCTAGCCTTAGTGAGGGTAAAGAGATCACTAGATATCTAGCGATCAATTTTGGAACAAAAGGATTTTGTATCAGCGGATGTGCCGATGCTGAACCAGCGCTGACCAAGCTTCCGCGAAGCCCAGCTATCTAGTAGTCTAGTAGTAGACCACAAGAGGATACGGGAGCACCAAACCATTTCCATTCTACCGATAGTGGTTTTAAGGTGTCTTTTCTTGCTAGCTCATTAGCTTTACATTTTTCTATGATTCCGCTGTAGCCTGTCACATATACCAGTCTTATCAGAAAGGGACTATTAATGAGCTCAAGGCTAGTATAGTGGCAGTAGAAAGTGTGGTCTTTAGACTGTGCTATCTGGGTGGATGGTCACTTCTCTGAAGGCGGCTGCCTCCGGAGCAGTAAATCTACTGCTACCTTAATGGCTGCAACATCGGCCTGGAAAACATTGCAATTGGCAGAAAGTATGAAGCTGGAGTTTATAGAGAGCTCCCGACAATAAACTCCTCCACCAACCATCCTCCAAGCTTTGACCCATTCGGAAAAAAGCTCTCTGCCCTTCTCCTTCGACCCTTTCTTTCTACCCTTAACTCCCTCGTCGGTATTAGGGCAGAGAAGGAGCTGCCAGAGTCCGATTTGGCGATTCGATGATCCAAGTGATCCGGTATGAAGCCAAAGTGAGTGAGGATTTTCGAGTATCCAGACACGTGTTATTTTTGGAACCCAGATTCTCTGAGTCTGATAGCAGCTTTCGCAGCCATACACCTTCCGACGATGTCTTAAGGCATTATAAGCGTGATGATGTTAAGTGCTCTCGACTTTCTTTGAAAGTGTGATCTTTAGACAATAACCCATGAAGCTAATTGTCAAATGAAAAAGTTTTCAATTCAAGCACTTGATTCCTATCGTTCGGTGCGTATGACAGCTATATGCTATAGTGATCCGATATCGGCAGAGTCGACAAATGAACAGTTTCTTGGGAAGAAAAGGATGTATGTATATGCTATAGTGATCCGATATCGGCAGAGTCGACAAATGAACAGTTTCTTGGGAAGAAAAGGATGTATGCAAAATTTCAGAACAATATGTCATAAACTGGGTTTAACTCGATAGCTCATCATGTGGATCATTTAAAAGTTTGAAAAAGTGCAATTCTATAAAAAAATATGCCAAAATTCGGATGGTATCCACCGCGTATGGATAAGACGTAGTAAACGGTTCAGTGGAGAATGTGTACAAACAACAGTATGCCAACCAGTAAGCAAGATAGCCTTCGGACTAAAAGGAATTAATTTAATTGATGGAAGATCCCACGGTGAGACGTGTACGAAAGAAAATTTGACACCATAATTTGAAGAAATCTATTAAGAACAAAACGACGTCAGTTTTCAGCACGATTATTCGCCATGTCACAGGGCGTATTTATGTTAGTATTAATTTTATAGGGTCTCCGACGTTTGCTGATACAAATCTGATTGCAAAGGATATTTATTAATAGCATCGAACTACTTTGTTATCCGACTTGTTTGGGCGTTGAATCACAGCAGATTCGCTGTAAACTACGCATCCTTTGAGCTTGCTAAAGATAGTAGCCTTACCACAATTTCATCATATTGATAACAAATTCGTAATCCGCTTTCTATCCGCTTTTAAAAATCAAAACTTGGGCAGCTGCGAGATGCTTCTGTCCCAAAGTGAAATCCATGAGATCCCCTAAGCTATTTACTCTTAACAAAGTTAATTTCACCACCTAGGAAGGCGTTCTGACTCGACACAGTTCAATAAGCCCACATGTGGTAAGATTATATTGTATATTGTAGGATAAAAATTGACACTTTATTATATGAAAGAAGGCGAGGTAGAATTATCTAGACCCCTTCTTCTGTTTAACTGTGAAATTTCCATCTTTTGTCAGACTTATTTTTTATTGACGTAGACACCGCTTACGCGGTTATAGCCGAGTTTACAACAGCCTGCCAGTCGTTCTTTCATTTCACAATTGGGTCTTTCCAACGTAGGGGAGGCCTTCCTCTTCTTTTGCTTCCCCCGGCGAATACTGTATCAAGTACTCTCAGAGCTATACTGAGGTTGAAATATCAGGGCAGACATACATATTTTTGGTGTACGTGGAGAAGTTTTTGTGATTGATATTAGACATCTTAGCAATTTTGTGTGTAGGCTCAAAGAGATTCGTTTATCTACATATAAGGGTTTTACGCTCCGTATATAGGAGTGTTGCGAATCATAAAGGACCACACTTCCCAGCTGTTCAAATGGGATTCTGCGTTTGACAATCGAGTCCTTCAATTACCGAATATCCGAATATTTTCCGATATTTCGATTGGTTTAAAATGGACAATAGGTAAATGACGTAATTATTTAGGACTTATTTTACCACATCTATAAGATAAAATGGTACAATAGCACTCAACGCTATTTGTGAATAAAATAAACTAATAAGAAATACTGGTATCAAATGTATTTCGAAGACTGTACCAACTTCTGTCGAAATGTACATATTTCCACTACTGTAGTAGGTGACTTGTAACTTCTTGCTGAGTTATTCGGTTCGCTTTGTATTTATGCTTTAGGTTAGCTTGCGGTGAGGCGTTCAGGCTGAAAGCTAACTCCAAAGATGTTAAACAGTTGGTGTTGTGAGTTACAATTCTGGTATTGGTGCGGCAAATAGTTTCATTGGAACAGAGGTCATGTATTGTATTAACAACATATCTAAAGTAACTGTCAGATCAGAAAGAGCACAGGTTTCGCTCCGCGTTTCACATTTCTCTTACATTATTTTCATAAAAATTTGTTTAGGTAAACAAAAACTGTATTTACATTTGTTTACAAATAAAATGGCCAAACCGAATTTCAACACAGGAATATTAAAAAACCCACCGCTAATGTCTTTAATTTCAACAAGTTAGCTCTCTATCGCCTTGTTGTTGGCTCCTTTTAAGAGCAAAACCTCAATACTCGTAAAGCTACGCACTCTGAGAGTGTAAAGTATTTATGTATGGTGAAAATACCGTTGCGAGAAGCTACTTTAAACTCACGTTGGTGTGTCATATTGTGTTAGAAGTGCTATGATTCACTTGTGTGCATTTTCAACATTTATTGTGTAGGATAAAAAATTAGCTTTGACTTATGAAATTATTTCATTCATAAGCGTAAAATAAAAATTCAGTTTCCAAAAATTCTTTTTTATTTTTATTTGATTGCGTATAAAGTAAAACTAACAGTAACATATTTCACCACAGTTATCCTACCACAACTTTTGTCGCTTTGTCGCGTGCTAAGTTGGTGTGAGGCAATGATAAATGTCTGCTTTTCCCAAAATACTGGGAACAGTTCATATGGAGCGCAAATTCTGTAAAAGTTAAAGAGAAGTACGGCTCTCTTTTCCTTGAATAGTAAATTCCCTGAAATATTCGTTATATTTGCAAATGTTGTGCAAGGTCTGATGACTTATGCCTAACAAGGAATGGGAATAAAATGGTAAAATAAAGTTGAGGAAATATTTATTTTCATAAAACGGTATTATGGATAAAAATCTTCTATCTTTTGTATTAAGTTCGACACAAGGCTTAGCTGAGACTACCTAAAGTATTGCATATAAATAAATCTTATTTCACAGGTCATAAACGGTAAAGTCTTACCAACGCAAGACCGACTTTTTAGCATATTTATTAATAACGAGAGATGGGCCCCCTGTGACAATTTTCAATTGTATATTTCCATGAGATTTGGAAAATAATATAATACATGGTTAGAGATTAGCAATAATACTCTACGGATCATTGCAATAGACACTGACTGTGGATAAATTTGGTTGTGTGGAATTCTGAAAATTAAAACTTATCCTTTGTATAAACCTTAAAAGCCTCAGTAGGCTCAGTTATTTCATGATGGTCCAGAACATTTAGAGTAGAAACTTCTTGGACTAGATTTAAAGCAATGGCTAGTCAAGTCAATGGGGAAGTGATTTTCCACAAGCCCAACAATGATGTTCGATTTATAAATAGGCTTCTCAAAAGGGCAGTACTGGTATACCGTAGAAAATCCGGCCGTTTGTTACCTTTTTTTAAGGAGAATAGAGTGCATAGTATGGTTCAGGTTTCCGTTTAGCATCCTTTAGTAGAATTTGTTCTACTTTAAAGGATCCAAGAGTTGGGAAATTCTAATTGTATTACTCTCCATGTTGGTTGCACTGAGAACTCACTTCTTCCGTTAATATTGTGCAAAGCCATAGGTGTTGTAATTTTCTAAAAGAGAACTACTATGATGTGTTGCTTGTAAAACCAATTGGACTTTATTGGCACTAGACTATGGTAGTGCTTTCGTCGTCTAATCGCGGTCAAGCCTAACAAACAGCGGCCAATTTTTGATTGACGATTAGGAAAGATTGATGAGCATGGTAGGTTTAGCAGAGAATCGTTTACTATGAGCTGATTCGCTACGACCAAACTCTTAATTCATGGAATGCAAATGTACTGCTAAAAATTGAACCCTCTGAAGCAAGTCAGCTTTGGGCTTTCTATTTGATTTTGAGATTCTGTTTCATCAGAACAACACCAGATCATACGCAGCGAAACTGACTCGCCAGAAGTTTCGGGAATTCGGTGCTTCACGCATCCACCTTATACACCTGACGTCCAAGTAGTTCTTCTCAAGCTAAAATTGATAAAATCGACTGTGCTCTTTTTTTGATCATAATGTTTCTAATGAGAGTGGCCTAAAAAGTGGCAATAAGCAATAGAGCGAGACGCATATCTGAATTCAATATAGAAATATTGTAACTATTCTAAATATAACCATCAATTTAATGGAACAATAATGGACATATTATACCCTGAAAACGATATATTAAGTTTGCCACGATGTAACATTCAAAACAATTCATCGAATAGCCTATAAATTACATTTATAAATGAAACTCGTTACCAGCGGAATTGATTTAGACATATCCGTCTATATAAACGTGCACGAGTTTTTAAATTTGTGAGATATCGACCTGAAATTCTGCGCACGGCTACATAGGTTACCTTGTATATTTCGGGATTCGGTGACCATAGTACCGCAATCTGGTAACACTTTTGATGTAATACATACTCGGAATATTTTGACATACGAGCGTTATTTATGGAATTTAAAGTAACTTAAAATTTTCATAGCAGACAAAAAAATGGAATTACATTGCGAACATTTTCGGGCGATTATTTTTACAACCACCAGCGCTTAGCGATGGTATGATGAACTTTATCGAGGTCGTAAATTACACCAAGCGAAATTTCGTGAAGGTCGTTCAAAACTAATTGTTGTTCCGGAAACTATTGATGCTTTTCGCAAAGTTATTTTGCAAGATCATCACGTGACCCATCCTGAGAAAAATATAACTATACGCATTAGTCGGACCAGCACGCATTCAATATTGCATGGACACGGCGATGTAGAAAATTAGAAATAGAATGATACAGACTAGTAAATTTCGAATGACATACAAGCATTTGCTTGCCAGTTGTCTTTCAAGAAATCAGGAAAGCCAAATACTAAAAACGGATCACTTCTTGCCATGACGAAGCAAGCTCTCACATATCGACTGAAACAATTGCAGTTTTGAGCACTCAAAACATCGATATGACGAGTCATCCTCAATAATGTCCTGACTTGTTACCTAATGACTTCTGTTTAGTCGTGTTCGAGTTAAATAAACTAAGAGGTCAAGGTTTGGCGATACCTGAAGAAACGGTTGATGCGTTTAGAATGCATGTTTTTGAGATAACTCAAAGTGTCAAAAGTGTATCGACAATTTATTGAAACTCATTCGAAAGAGTATAAATCTTAATACCGAAATTTAAAAGTCAACCTACGTATTTCTGCCCAAGAACCTGCTTACATGTCGGAACCGCTTATATCGGGCAAATATAACATATAGCTGCCATATAAACTGACCGAATCAACTCAAGCTCTTGAAGGGAAAACTTTTTACTTGACATGGTATCTTTAAGAATTTTGGCGAAAATAATTAACGGAAGCATCTCCATAATCTCCGAACATATTGTTTATAGTATCACTATAGCATTTAGCTCCCATATAAACCGACTGATCGTAATCAAGAAATAGATCTTTGTATACACTTTTTTGCTATCAAAAATTCACTTATGAAAGGTATTAAAGCTTTCTAGCAGCCAAAGTCAACATTTTTTCTTGTCTTAATTGGACTCTATGTTTGAAAAAATCGATTATGGAGCACCAACTAGCAACTATTATGCTATTTTAGTTACCGCAATGGCTGAAAGTTGCTTGCACCGGAGAAAGCAGAAAGCTTCTAGCCTAGTTTGACCCAATGAACTTCTGTAATCCCTCATTCACTTACAATACTCTCTCCTCACACATGTACTTACTCAGAAGCTAAGTATGCACATGCCAAATGTATACAAATCGCAATTGTTGCCACCTTTTATTGGTTTACAAAAAGTGTTTTTTCGATCGAATTTACAATCAACAATAAAACTCATTTGCATATCTTTCGAACACCAGCTGGCATATTGTATGCATTGCTTTTTCTCCGCTTAGCTCATCCATCATTTTCGAGCATTTGTAATAATTTATAGTACATAATTTGTTTTCCTGCAGCGAAATGTCAAGCCAACACACACATGCACTTACAAACGTCAATATACAAATACATGCTTGTTTGTGGCGCTCGAAGCCCGCAGCAGTGATTTGTTTATTTATTTTACTTTTCCAATAAAAACAATTAAACTTTTTATTTGCATTCATTATGCGCATAATCGCAACAGTTACTCACCGCCCCACCGCACCGCTGTGGCCGATGAATGAATGAATGAAACCGGGTCATCAACAAACATTTTTAATAGCAGCGGGAGCAAGCGAAAGAGGCGAAACAACAACAACAACAATCGCAGAGTAGCAGCAATGGCAGGATCATCCATCATCGAACGCATTGAACGCACGCAACGAAATTGGTGGTGGACGGATGCGGCTGCATGCCCACATACGACATATACATACATATATTGAGCGTGTACATATGTATATATGTTATAAGTGTGTAAGACTGCCTATACATATACATATGTATATGATTGTGTGTGTACTTATAGCTTTTAGACACTTCATACCTACAACTTTGAAGTACTAACTATGATATACAAGTGATGCACTCAGTCACCAACGCACCAACACACCTACTTACAAACAAGCTATTACACCAACTCACATATATGCACACACACACACACACACACACACACACTCACTCACATTTGTAATCACACAAATTCATAATCCTGTCAGCTCAACTGTCTGACTGTCAGCTAAATGTGTTGTTCGCTAGCAGAAATAAAGAAATAAGTTGGCTTGCAGCCCTAAGATCTCGCTCTCCCACTATGTATGTATGTGTGTGTGTGTGCGTATTTACAGTTTCCTAAAGGGGTCGGTGGACACTTTGCGCTGTTGCTCTTACCATTGCCGTCTCTTATACACATGTGGATGCTCCTGTTGCTTGTTATTGTCGTTGCTGTTGTTGTTGTTGTCATTGCAGCACAGCAATTGTCAATCTCATCAATCACATGATTGACATTTTAGTTATTAGTGTTTGTACAGTTAGGAATTGAATGCCAGCAACTGACTTGACAAAGCACATACTAACTACTCTCCAACTTACCCACACACACACACACACCACACACACACACAACCCCATCGAGCGGGCACAACTGATTCGCAGGCAAAATGCTACAGGCAATTGATTCTTTGAAATATTACGAAAAGCAATATTGCAAGCAAGGAATGTGACAGACAAAAAAGCAACAGCAACAAAAAAAAAAACAATATATTTTCGCATTTTAGTTTTAGTGTTCGAAGAAGTTGGTTATGCCGTGCCATTTACTGACAAGGCAAAGAAACTAGTAGGGATGTCTTCATATATATCGCCATGTGCACATTATATCTGGAATATGCCCCATAGCAAAAGCACAGAATATCGCGTCTTAATCCGCCTTTTTGGTGGGTCTCAGACAACCAACTATTTTAGGTTGGCATAATGTTTTTTAAATTCTATAAGTCGGTTGCCGATTGTATTCCTCTTATATAATTTGCCAACTCCCCTGCACAGAACATTTGAAATACAAGTGCTTTTTGTGTGGCTTACAGTAACTTAAAATATTCATCTCAGCCATAAAATGTATCTAAATCCCAAAAACGTTTCCACGCTATTTCTTACAACTTTCGATGTAGATTATCTCAGCAAAAGTGATTCGATGCACCTAGTTAAACTTTTAGGGATGAAGCTTCGCCAAGGACCAGCGTTTATCGATGGTATGGTGTATTCAATAGTGGTGATAAATTACTCAAAGGCGAATTTCTTGGAAGTTGTGCACAATCAGTACATATTCGGGTAACTATTGATGCTGTGCAGAAATTAAGTAATATTGAAGATCGACATGTGAACTTATGGGGAGATTAAGACAACCAGCATACACTCAATATTGCATGAACTTTTGATTGCGGAAATTTTGTTTTACAAAGCTTGTCAATTGCTCAGAAAAAGGCTACAGTCGATGGGTTCAAAATATGGTCAAAAAATACTATAATGATGCTTCAGTCGACTGTATGGGTGTTTCAAAATGAGCCTATTGTAGCAAAAACTGTTCGCGCACTAAGCAGTTCCAGCCAAATGGAAGCCTATTTTTTTGAAAAGAGTTGACATTCTGTAACCACAGCACTAGCACAATGCAGAGCGATAAATTCTGATTGCTTCAAAATCATTTTTTTGCCAGTTATCTTTCAAAAAGTCAGGAAAACTTACCAGCGAAGAGGTACTAATTTTCATCACGACAGCACCCAGCTTTCACACATCCACCGAGACAACTGAGTTTTTGAGCACTTAAAACATCGACCTGATAAGTCATCCTTTATATACTATTGACTTGGCACCGAATGACTACTCTTTAGTCCCGTAAGCGAAAAATAAAGTAAGAGGTCTACCTTTCCGACACCTGAAGTTAGGGTTGATGCATTTAAAATGCATGTTTTGGAGATGTCTCAACCGGAGTAGTAAATGTGCTTCGACAATTGGTTCAAACGCATTCGAAAAAGGATAAATCTTAATTGAAAATATTTTGAAAAACAATAAAGCGATATTCGATAATTAATATCAGTTATTGTTCTCTAATCTCGCCTTCGGAAAAAAATAAATGTATTTCAATATCTTCTGTTTATTATTACAACCAAATCTATTCCGACAAGTTAAACTCTGCTGAAAACCATTTCTTTCTTTTCACTTTAGGACATTTGCTACTTACATTGGTCGTTTAAAAATTATAAATCTTCCTGAAGCTTAGAAAAGCTTGGCATAATATTCTTAATGAATATCCTAAATGGAATAGTTGACAGTCCTTTTCTTTTGTGGGAAGTTAAGTTTATTATATCGAGTGATGATAATCCACAAATCATTTCTGAAACGATATTGCATCCTCCAAAACTCACTGTTTTGTGTACTCTATGATCAGAGGGAATCATTGGTACATATATTTCTTGAAAAATAAAACCGGTCATAATGTTATAGTCTTTGGGGAATTTTATAGAGCCATGATTAATGACTTTTTCAAGCTAGAATTGGAGGATGTTGATATGGACGATCTTTGGTTCCAAAAAGACTATGCTAGATGTCATACTACAAACGAAATAATCAATTTATTGAAGGAAACTTTTGGCGTGCTCATTATCTCATTAACTGAGGCGTGAAAAGTCGCTTACCACGCAAATAAGCCCGAGACCATTGACACCTTGGAAGAAATTTCTGGACCGACATACGGACTCAATAGCTGCAAAAAAAGGCCGAACATTTTTTTCCCTCGACTGAAATTTATTGGACCCAGCCGCGGTGGAGACTTGTCTGAAACTCTTATCTTTATAATAAAGCCATAATAAATTGTAAATTATTAAAGATGAAAACAAAAAAACAATTTGTTTACCTTTTCCGCTGTTTTCTCGAGAACCGTTCTTCGACCATGAGCCTCGTTTTCGTAAATTCAAAATGGGCTCATATAAGTGAAAATTAAACACGAACTAAATGGGAATTAATTGATTTAATATTTCCTTTAAACCAATCATCCGATTGTTCTTGCTTGCTAACCTCAACGGAGGGTTATTACTACATATATGGGGTTATATGAAGGTTTTAAGAGTTATCTTTGAGTCACATTCGTAGACTTTTTAAAGAAGCTTTAAGTTTTTTACATTTTTTTGTAGATTAATTATTAAAGCTTATGTGATAACGCTGCAAATAAAGAGAGGTCGAGGTATAATTTTTTCGTTCACACAATTTTTCTAGAAAAAGTTACGTAGTGTAATGAGTATAAAATCTCTGATATATACTGTATTTTCATATATAACCAATTTCAACTAATTTTTAATTGCAGATACTTTTTAATGGAATTTTATTCGAAAGTAAAACTTTGACGAAATGGAATACTTCAAAGAACCGCGCTACCGGTCAACCGGTCAAAACTGAAACTGAGCCTGTTTAAGGTAAATTAAGTATTAAGTTTCATAAATAAATTAGTCAGCAACATTTTGTTTATTGGGTGTATCACGCAAACTTCTTCGTGGATGTATATGTGTGTGTGTAGAAATAGGAATAGTTGATGAATAATGTCTTTGTCGAAAGTTGGAGTTGCATATGATTGATGACCAGTAATAGCAATGAAGATTGCCACAGACACACACAGAGAAATACACGTCAAACTAGAAGAGAGCACAGATGACGATAGAGATCCAAATGTTGGCTCATAATTCAATTTAATTTTAATTATACCAAACAAAATGGCTTTAATTTTAAGCCTCAACGACTTGTAGAGTAGTCGCTTAGTGGCTCATTATGGCCACCATATTATATATAAATGTTATATATAAGCATATATGTATATATATTGTCACATATATATAATTGCAAGGTGTATATTAAGTTGCATTAAAAATTTAGCTCAGCATTGTGTCATGCTTGTACTCCTACCTAAATACATATGTTGGTAGTTAGGTGTGTGTGTATGCCCATAAAGTGCACACTTACGTAATCTGGGGTGCAACGCATATATAAAGGTAAATGCTTCACGCCACAGCGCCTTTTGTTCTCATTTTGAAAGTGTGCAATTTTTAAGCCAAGAAGCGCTCTTTAGAAAATTGCACCAAATGACGACAATGACGGAGAGGTAACATACATCTTCAACTTTCAACTACTTAAGCCTTACATGCGTATATATGTAGGCGAACATACATACATATATTTAAGCAGTTATTAGAGACGACAATATCTAGTACAATAATCGGTATTACATCGGGTTTTTGTGTGTCGGGGAAAGTATTCTAAATAACAAGGTGAGCGTTAAAAAACTTCGAACAAAAATCTGGCTTCACGTGGCTCAAATTGGTTAGGAGCAGTAGAATAGTTACCAGTTATATAACTACTTAGAACGTCTTCATTTTACATTAAATTTCTTTCATAAAATGTAGTAAGGTTCAAAGATAAAAAACAGAAAAGTAGAGAACTGAAGATGTTTGTCTCAAACTACTCATAAGTTTTATGCTTAGTTCTATGATTCTTTGATTTGTTAGGTCCTATCCATCTAAGATCACATAATTTTTCAAATTGAATGGAAATTACAAAGAGTTGTCTTCCTCATTTAGTGATTTATTTATTAACATTCACTTTCGACAGATTTCATTCTTGAGGAGGGGAGGAAGTCTTCATGGCATTCTCAGACAATGTTTTATTGAAATTATTCGTCGTATAGATTAGGTTAGGTTTGTCTTGTAGGCTATTGAACCAAGCATAGACCTTTCCTGGTCTTGCCATCGATGCCACAAGGTGTGCAGTTACGTAGCTCACGATCCTTCATAATGTTCCTGACTTCTTCCTGAATTCGATCCTGATTAATGTGGGCTACGTGCAAAAGAGAGGACCCTGCAGTCATCTCAAGTCAGCCCCATTCTACAGACGTGAGCCGCCACCAGACTATCACCAGTGAGGATTTGAGTTATGATCCCGCACTCCCTTATATCAAGAGTGTGTTAGAACTTTATGTATTTTAAGTCTACCGTCTCGCATATGACTTGCATCCCGGTAGATCGTTTCATCGCGTGGTTCATCATTTAAGTTCGAGTACTTTCGTATTCGTACTTGCATAATTCTTTTCAGAAATTGCAAATGTGATCACTGGTTCTCGGGACTGGCATCTCTAATGAGTAAGCTAGTAAACACAATCGAAATATTTTACACACAAATGAGCCACTTAAGTGTTTCACTATGCGTTGGCAGCACCAAAATTGTTCTCTTGTAGAATAATATATACAAGCACATGCACATACATACATAGTTACATATAGTACATATGTTGGTCTACCCCGTACGTTCGAAAGGTCGTTTACGCATACCCAGCGAACAGTGTGAAGATTGTTCGACCATAAGAATCAGGCAGATCACGTTGCAAACCTTTTGGCAATATTTTTTATTCCAGAAGTCAATGCAATTTGTCTATGACGCTTTAAAAAAAAAAATCTGCCGATTTCAGTACACGAAAAGAAAATTGTTGCCTTGAATACAAGAACAGTATCGCGCTAGTATCGCTAATGAGCTTACTTTCCATACTCTCATATTCCTATGAGTTTGGTCCTGTTCGCTGTAGACTCTCGAGCAACTAAACATAGGAGATTATGTTCTTCTCTGTCTACTTACCCGCCAAGGTTAATTTCGTCTCACTTCTCTTCACGAATCTTCACTTTATTGGCGTAGACACCGTTTACGCGGTTATAGCCGAGTTTACAATAGCGCGCCAGTCGTTCTTTCTTTTCATTGTTTGGAGCCAATTGGAGAATCCAAGTGTAGCCAGGTCCTTCTCCACTTGGTCATTGCAACGGAATGGAGGTCTTTCTTTTCCTATGCTTCTCGGGTGGGTATTGCGTCAAATACTCTCAGAGCTGTCTCTTAATTTGCTGAACTACTATATCAATGTCGTCGTATATAACATACAGCTCATCGTTCCATCGACAGCGGTCTTCACCGTTGCCAATGCACAAAGGATCAGAAATCTTCCGGAAAGCTTTCATCTCGAATACTCTATACTCATCAAATATTATTATCGTGCATGCCCCATAGCAGGACGGGAATGATGAGTGACTTATAGAGTTTGATCTTTGTTCGTCGAGAGAGGACTTTACTTCTCAGTCCGAAGTAGCACCTGTTGACAACAGTTATTCTACCTTGGATTTCGAGGCTGACGTTGTTGTTGGTGTTGATGCTGGTTCCAAGATAGACGAAATTATCTACGACTTCGAAATTATGAGTGTCAACAGTGACATGGGTACCAAGTCGCGAGAGCGGAGTGTTTGGTATTGCTGAACGTCAGTTCATACAGCCATATTAGTTTCGCGAGGATCACGAGTGTTCACTGGGTCGTATGTATTTATGTATTTACTCTGCCGTGCTGCTTCTAAAATAGCTTGAAACGACATGCGGGAACAAAAAGCAACAACATTGACAACAAAATCGGTGTCACAGTGCACACATTTTTGTATGGAAAACACAACGCAAACACACAACAATTATTATAATAATAATAATAATGGCTGCCGCGCTCGTTAATGCAACGCCACTCAGCGAAGCAGCGCCAGAAGGGCAATGCAATCACAGCAGCTGTAACGCAAAAATAGCTGGAAGAAAGCTCATAAGCGTTACCCTGACGACAGAGTGTACATATATGCAAGGGGTGCAGGGGGTGCACGAGTTGAGTGTAGGTATCTTAGCACTTAACGTAACATAAAATTGCATTCAATTCATTTAAGAGGTGCATAATTTGTTGTCGCCGTGTTGTTGTTTATTAAATTGCCGTCGCTGTAATCGTTTGCGTTGCAAAAGCATGTGCTAATGAAGATATTGTTGCTGCTGCTGTTGGTGCTGTTGTTTGTGTTGCGATTGCTGTTGCTATTGGTGTTGGTGTTGGCTTTGCACTCGCGACCTAAATTGCTTGCAATCACTTTGATGTCTCTGCCATAATTTCGCCCCATCCTGCTATTGTCCCTGCAAGTAAGTCGCTCATTTTGCGGAAGGGCAAATAAATTAATATAAATGACTTTGTGGTTGGCAAGTGTGGGAGCCTTGCTGAAGATGCATATACATATATATTTTATTACAGTATTTCTGTACTCTGTACTTATTATGTGTACTTATACTCAATACGAATCTGAAGGAGGGAATCTATCTACTAAAACGCCGATAAGATAAGTCATGGTGTAAAATAATGACCTAAGAAATTCCTTATAAAACGTGCTTTGCGAATACTACTGACAACAAAATAATGTCTACGACTTTGCAGAACATACATACATACATAGTATAAGTAACTATCTCCAACAGATTTCGCAACAGCAAATGTCTAATTTTTATAGTTTCATAACAAATATCATGACCTTCACATAGCAAAAATCACCCAAAATCAAAAATCAGTTTCTAGCCAAGAATAAAGTCTCATATAGGAAAGGGTTTTCAAAATGAAAACAACGCGAAATTGTACGTATTTTGAATGAAGTTACAAGTTTTTATCAAAAGTGGGACCATTCAAGAAGTGTTTTTAAATACATTATTCGTTAAAATATGCCACCACATCCAAAAATTTCTTTCTGCATAATGTATGAAGCAAATACCGATTAGATCAAAAAAGATATATACGACTTATAATTAAAAATATATATAAACGAAATTCAAACATTTCATACAAAATTCGGTGTGCGAATTTTTCGTCCACGTGAAAATAAAAAATTCATGGGAAGAATTTATTTACGATATTCTTATAAGAATTAATTACTGCATATAAAAGATTGCTTCAAGACTTTTACCGATATAACTTTTTAATTTATTCGATCCGCACCTTCGGCTGCAACAAAATATGCGATTTACGCGTCACTGGGCTAAGGGAGGGGAGTCAATGGCATGAAATAAAGTGCAACGCGGCTTACTCACTCAGTTGGTTCCTTACTAAGCGCTCGTCTGCGGAATTGAATATAAATAATACAGGGTCCGGCACTCGAAGTGACCAATTAAAAAAGCCATAAATTCGGTTTGGAAAACTATTTTTATTTATTTTAAAGTACAAAATGTTTGAAAATAATCATAAATTTGGGACCAGTTCTCTTTTTTTCTCGAAATAACCACCTTTTGCCTTAACTATGGCCTTGAGACGGTAAAACAACGAATCGCAAGCTGCCGAATGTGACTTGCCGGTATTTTGGCCCACTCACGGACAATGGCTTTCTTCAGCATCTCGAGACTGTTATATTTTTTACTTCGGACCTTGCTCTTTAAAACGGCCTAGAGAGAATAATCCATTGGATTCGCATCTTGTGAACTCTAGAGCTATTGTGTGGTCGTAATGAAGTTCGGAACGTTGTTTTTCAGCCATTCTTGGTTCTCTCGCACTTTGTGAGACGGTGCTGAGTCTTGTTGAAACGTCCATGGTTTGCGACCGAAATGTTTGTTTACCCACGGCTTCAAAGCAGCCTCCAGAATACTTTCCCGATAATATGTCGCATTTACGTTGACAATTTGGGAGCGCCCATCTGCGGTGACAACGGCCCAAACCAATATTTGTGGCGGGTGCTGCCTCCTGGTGGCCAACCGATGACTTAGATTCTCGTATGAACGGTCGGTCAAGTAAACCCTATCGTTTTGAGAGTTTACGAAGAAGTCGCTTCTTCACTTTCCGAACCATCTCACGTGACATTGCGGTCTTTTGATGACCACCTCCATGGCGTTTTGCGATGCTACCAGTATCATTGTAATGAGTGATGGTGCGATAAACAAAAACTTTATTCACATTGTTTGAGCTCACGAACAATTGCTGGCTGTGATATAAAGCAATCACATTATTACGTTTGAATTCCATCGCTGATCACCTTTTTTTGCGTCTACTTTTGGCAAAACGCTTTTGTACAATTGTGAACAATACTTCGAACTGTCATTCAGCAAATTTATAAATAGCTGATTCCAGTGCGACAGCTGCGCGAACGGTCTGAAGTTGGTTACACTAAATTTCAAATCTTATCGCCTACATCAGGTCCTCTTCCCCCAAGCGGGATGGCATATGTGGTGAACTGCTAGTCATTACTTTATTTTACTTTCACAAGCATAATAATTTATAATGTAAGAATGTAACTCAAAAGCAGCAAATGATGAGTATTGCCATATATTACTATATAACATACCACCGAGTTGGTTACTTCATTATGGTTTGTCATTCGAAAACTTCGGCGGATGCGAGATCCTTCTGGCTAGTGGAACGCGAAAGACCTCTTGATTACTTACTATGGCAAGTTTCATCTCGCCGCCATGGCAGTTGTTCTGTCTCTACAATATGTTCAGATGCGATGTGGCTACATATCTTAGCAAATTTCCAATGCTAGATGTAGTTATATAGGAAGACACAGTGAAATCATTTAAAAGCCTTTGAACTAAGGTTGAAATATTACGGTATACACATATTTGGTCAACCCGGAGAAAAACTGGGATTGCTATTAACCGCCTTAACAAATTTGTGACAAGATCAAAAGGCTGCGTCGATCTAAATGGGTCTTATGATATATAACTAAGATTTTTTGGAATAGAAACGGTGCCCATTGACAGTTACTCTTACACCGTTTACTTCAAATAAATATGGCCCGACAATACGCCTTGATTAAACTACGCACCATACAGTGACTAGTTCTGCGAGAAGGTCCGTCTCGTTGATTATTTCTGGATTTGATTAACTCCATATACGACAATTTTGCTTGTTTACATTTCCGTTCAGATCAAAATGGGCCTCCTCAGACATAAACAGGCAAATTATCACGTTATTGTCTTCTTCGGTCATTTCAATTATTTTTTAGTCAAATTCCAGTAAAAGAGGCAAAAGGGTTTAAAGAGCTTAACCGTCCTGATATTTGAACTTGATACCAAAACAGGTTTAAGTAATCATCAATTATACGTTGTACTGACCAGGTTGCACCGACAAGTTGCGAGTCAAAACTCTTGGATTTGCCTGAATTGACGAGCAACAGCCGCGATTGTATACTAAACATGAACACACGGATCTCGATGATTCGGTATTTTTCAAATTTTTGAAGAGATTCAACAAACATTTTTATCAACCTCAAAATGGTTCATCAGCTCGGAGGGTGCCGCCAAACTACTGTCAGAGTTCCCTTTGAACGGAAATGACGGCCTGGGAAGCATGGCACCGCATGATACTATCCAAAACCTCTTTTCGGTATACCAAGTATTCACTAAACAATTTAGATAATAGCTTCCCAAATAAAAAATAAAAATTACGCGCATTACTCACACAAGAATAAAGTTATTGCGGTTTCTTTTTTGTAGCACGATTCGTGCGCCACCCTGTAGAACAAGTAGTTTGGGTGAAAGTGCCACATTAACTGTCTTCGAAATCACTTAACGTTTGACCGAATCATCAATACCGGAATAGCATATAGCTGTTATACAAACTGAGTGATCCAAGCAAAGTTCTTGAAATGAAAAACTTTTTATTTGATAAGATATCTTCACGAAACATTTCCTCAGTTTATTACCTACGCTACAATTTCCGAAAAAAAATTGTTCTGATCGGCAAATAGCTACCATACAAACTATTCAAGCAAAATTGAATTTTTTTATGGAAAAGTGTTTTGTCTGTGAATGGTATTCAAGCTGGTGCAACCAAAATTATCGTCCGTGCTTGCTTCATATTTCTTTTCATGCTTATTAACAAGGGATCTCACTTCTTGTACTAGAAAAATATAGGTTCATGTGAGCGCTGTTTGATTGCTGCCTAAATTTCAGCGTTTTAACTTCACTGCAGCTGATTATCATGCACATTGCCACATGAGTATCAAAATAGAAGAGTATCGATTTCAAATAACATTAAAATTTCGGAAAAACCACTCGTGAGCAACATAAAAATGCTAAACGGCATTCATTTCATTTGCAAACCCACAAAAGGAAAAATTAGTTCAATTTAACATTGAAAGTTATACATATAATAGTAATAAAACTACCAGTCACCGCAGTTGGCTGCACTCTATTTGTTATAAATAAAATAATACTCATTTGTTAATGCCATACTATTCAAAGTGAATTAGTTTGCAAATTTTGCTAATAAATATATTTACTTTATTATTTATTGTTGTCTGCATTTACGAATGATAAATATTTGCTGGAAATTTACCAACACACTGTTAGGGTTTGTTTTAAATTAAGTCGCCGTTGTTTGCCTTGCGTGTGCAGCCAATTAAGTACCAATTAATAGTTACTCATACGCCGTGGCGGTTAGGCAAACAAACGCGCACTGGCCATCACATGCGCACAGAAATAAGGTAATAACTCAATTTTAATAGCCACATATTTTAAAAGTATGCACAAACTACATAAATACAAAATACAAATGGCTTTAGGCTTATCGCCTGCGCTTACACACTATACATATATTATCTAATATTGGAAATATTGTAATTACATAAATGGGAATCAGGGAAATTTCGGCAAATTATGCAAAGAGACTTTTAGTGGGATTTAAAAGCACATTCGTAATAGTCGGCAGTATTTTTGTGTGCTTTGGAAAACGAAATTATAGTATTTTACAAATATATGTTGGGAAGTATAATATTATTATATAGATATATACATACATAAGTATATACATATACATACATACATATGTATGCATGTACGTGTAGTGAAATTTTTGCTTTTCACTAATTAAAACTCATAAAATTTATTATAAATGTAGCACATAGCTTTTTCGCTTTAAGTAGAGATTGGATATATTTGTTAGAGTTGCCACTTCTTTATATTTTTTGAAATGTATTAGTGAAATGGTTATCAACTATAATGTATGTACGTAAGAAATATGTTTAAAACACTTGAATCCAAAAAAATTATGTACAACGGAGTTGCCACCTTATAATAATAATAATTCTATGAAGCAAAGATTTTACAGCACATAATAAAACATAGTTAATTAATTAACTAACCACGTCTATTTATGAAAGTATTAATTTGAGCAGCTTCAAAACAGAGTTGCCACTTAAATATAAAACAAAGAATCAGTAATAAAATAAAGTATCAGAATATAATTTCTATAAAATATTATAGTGCCTAGCAGAACGCTTTCGACTTCCTAAAACATTTTAAACAGAGTTGCCACTTAATTATAAAAAATAGGAAACAATGAACATATTTAATTCTCATAGAAGTTTTAGTACTAAGTTCACAGAGCGTGGTAGATTTGTTCAAATTTACAGAACAGAGTTGCCACCTAATTATAAGTGGCAACTTAGATATAAAAAAAATTAGAAACAAAGTATTATATGATTCCTATAAAGTTTTATAGTACCCAGCTGAACGTATTCGACTTCCTAAAATATGCTAAATAGAGTTGCCACTTAAATATAAAAAAATAAGAAGCAATGTACAGATATGATTCTCATAAGTTCAAGTACTAAGCACGTAGAACGTACTAGGTTTGCTAAAATTTATAGAACAGAGTTGCTACTATGTGAGGAAATATTAAAAATATCATAACCAAAATTCATAAAAGATAACAGTACCAAGCAGAACATATTATATTTACCAAAATATTCAAACAGAGTTGCCACCTAATTATAGAAAATTGATTAAACATGTTTCACATCAAACATTAAAATGTTCATGCCAAACAGAAAGTGTTTGAGAAATCATTTGGCTTAGAAGTTTCAAAACAGAGTTACCATATCTTTCGAAAAAAATTTTTTGAAGAAAAATTGTACCAAAAAATTTAATTTGTTTGTCATATTTTTTTATGTTCAATTTATGATACAATTTTGAATCTCTCTCATTAGACTTTAACTGAGCCTTATTCGAAAAAAGTATTTCCTATTAGAATCGAAATGTCTGTTAAACATTTCTGATTAGCGCAACTTCTGCATTAACCATGAGTAATCGATTACAGTTCTTTCATAATATATATTATTATATTTGCTTCGATATATCCAAATGGCAAAGCAAAGAAGACGGGATTAGCAACCAATAGTTATTTAGTTAATACGAAAAAAAAATGTTGTATCGTTGAAATCATGAACTCAAGCCGATTGAATCAGTCCCTCCATGCTTCCAAGCCGAATAAAAATTTGTACATCAGAGTTATTTCAAGTTAAACAAATCTTTTTTTTAAATTATAATCTTGAGAAAGCTGCAGAAACTCAATTGAAATGTAACTGCAGTAAGAGCTGTGTTCTTGGTTTTAAAAAGGAACTTAAAAAAAGGCACCGGAAAAAGTTCAGATAATTACAAAAGCTACCAATTTATTTTATTTGAACTGAGAAAGTGTCTGACATTTAACCGTTAACCAGGAAAATCTAAATTATAAGTTCAATACAAAACTAGTCAACTATTTATAGGTACCTATTACCTTTCTTAAATCGACTACGAACTCAGTTGATGTGGGGAATAATAGTGCAGGTGTCCATTTACATAGTTATGTTACGCAGAGAAGCCTCCATATAGCGTTTTGCTAATTATTCTGTAGTGCCCTGTTCAACAAATGTCTGCCGTTACTTGTTATTGGATTACATATATATATGGAATTTAAATTATTTCCCTTCTTTCCCGCAAAAAGTGCGCCGAAAAGATCCTTGACGGTAAGAGTTGAGAATAAATGTCTAAAATAATGTTTTCATAGCTAGAAAATAGAATTGTGGAAAGACCTCGATTACTAGTGCATGATTTAAAGGCAAAAGAAAAATTGCAAATTAAGCAAATTTGCACCGAACCAGTGTTTTAGACATTAGCTCACCTGGGAATTGTATGATTATGTTGTAAATAAGGCAGTTGATATCAAAAATCTTCCTTTATAGAGATCTGTGAGAAGCATTAAATTTTAGAACCGACATATCCATCGTTGATTTGAAAAACAAAGCCATATAGCGCATTAGTAGTAGTTCTCGTAGGATACTATCAACATTTCACATATTAAACAAATATACCGTGGGTTTCATAAAGGTACCTCACATACAACCACCACTCATATAGAGCACAGTCAGCCGGATGTTCGAAAATCCTGATGTTAGTTATACCTGTTCATTGCGATAACTCACATATTGGCCGATATATGAGGTATAAAGTCATTTGTAAGTTCAAAATTCTTTATATTAGGTTTATTAGGGCTTAGGGAAGAATTGACCCAATCCGACCCAATTTTAATACACAGATATACTATCATCAGGAAGGATTCTCTTTAAATTTCAATTGTTTATCCCATCCATTGTCAAAAGTCAACTATAGACTGCGCTTCACACGTTCAGTACCTAGTGGCTTCAACAGTTTTGTTTGGATATGAACAAGTTTTGGTCATAAGGTGGCATACTCTAATTTATTATTCGTGCAAAGTTTTATTTCATTATACTAATTATTTCCAGATTTATGTATATACTGGAAAGTGTAAAAATTAAATGGAATTTAAAATTGTGTTATATGTACTCTGTGCCCAAAAAATAATTGTATTTATTTTGAAAATTCTTTATTTATTCTTCCAAATCAATTTCATCCCCTTCAAAGTAATCCCCTCCCGATGCAATGCACTTATGCCAACGGATTTTCCAATCTTCGAAACACTGGTTGTAGTCACTTTCCGGGATGGCCTTCAGTTCCATCTTCGCTGCGGCTTGAATCTCCTCTATCGTATAAAAACGGTGTCCCCGGAGCGGTCTTTTGAGCTTGGTGAACAGCCAGAAGTCGCACGGCGCCAGATCAGGTGAATACGGTGGTTGCGGCACGATATGGGTTGAGTTTTTGGCGAAATGATCACGAATTACGAGGGCATTATGGGATGGTGCATTATCGTGGTGTAAAAACCAAGAATTGTCTTTCCACAATTCCGGCCTTTTTAGGCGGATAGCGTTACGCACACGACGCACAACGTTCAAATAATATTCCTTGTTGACTGTTTGACCGGTTGGAAGGAATTCATAATGTACAACACCACGATAATCGAAGAAAACAGTCAACATGACCTTGATTTTTGAGCGACTTTGGCGCGATTTTTTTGGTCTCGGCTCTCTTTTGGCACGATATTCGCTCGATTGATCGGTTGTTTCGGGGTCGTAAGCATAGATCCAAGTCTCACCGCCAATTATAATGCGTTTCATGACACCCTGAAAGTCGGAGAGCATTTCGCCCAGTTCAACGCGACACCTTTTTTTCAAAAAATTCAATGTTCTCGGTACCAGTCGAGATTTGACGCGCTTGAGGCCCAAAACATCCTTCAAAATGGTAGTGGCTGAGCCTTTCGATATGCCAACTTCATCAGCAAGGTCTCTAATTGTTAATCGACGGTTTTTCTACACCAAATCTTTGATTCGTTGAACGTGAGCTTCGTCGGTTAAGGTTGATGGTCGCTGTGGACGCTCTTCGTCTTCGACACGTTCACGGCCGGCTTGGAACTCACTATACCACTTGTAAAAATTTTGTTTAGACATAGCCTCATCACCAAAGGCTCTCTGCACCATCCTCAACATATGCGCAGCAGAAAATTGATTCCGTAAACAAAATTTAATGCAAATTCTTTGCTCAACAAATTTCGACATCGCAAAAAACGAAAAACTCACTTATAGCATCTCACAAAACGACACGTATCTCAAACACTAATGAATATTTTGACATGAAATTTGACATAAATGTGACTGACAGTACTACCAACCTAAAAAAAAAAAAATTCTAGAAATCCTTCGACGCGCGCAGTTTAAATTCAAATGTCACCTTATTTTTTGGGCACAGTAGTATGTATGTGAGAAGAATACCACGTACCAAATTTAGTCTAAATCAGTCGATCGGGTCCCGAGATATGTGATTTCAGCTAAAAGTGGGCGCTGGCACGCCTACCGTCCAATGTTAATACCGGCTCCTGAAGAGCCCTCTCATAGAACCAAGGAGGTAAAATGTAAAAGGTAATGTCTTTGGCGTAATTAGTTATTGATTTATCGCACTTTTAGAAATGTTTAACAGTGCCGTTATATGAGCGGACGGACGGACAGTCAACTGGATCTGCATATAACCCTATATCTAGCTCGCTTAGTTTTAGGTGATACGAGCAACCGTTAGGTGAACAAAACTATTGTATTCTGTAGCAACATGTTGCAAGAGGATAAAAATATCGGTTCGCTCGTCCCAACGCGCGCTATGTGCATATTTCGGTTGACACAATCGTCCAGCAGAGTTGGTAATTCGAGAAACTTTGGCTCGATGCTCACTACTAGTTGAACGGCAACGTTAGTTAAGAAAATTTTCTCATTTAGAATGATGATAACCTACAAACCATTGTTGAAACGTTGTTTAAATGCCTAAAAGTCACAGTTTGGAATACGAAAGCGAAATCATTGGCCCATGCTTGTTCAAAAATTAATCTAGTCATAATCTTACGGTTCCTGAATCGGCGGGTGGATATTTGCGCGACCTTCGGTTCCAACAAGACGAAGCTACATGCCGTACAACAAGCGAAACAATCAACTTTTTCAAGGAAACTTTAGATGAGAGGCAGGGGTGCCCTCCAAGATCATGAGATTTAAAACTGCTGTACTATTTTTGTGAGGGGGTTATATGAAGTCGCTTGTGTACTCGTACGCGGGTAACCTCGAGATGGTTGACAGCTTAAAAGAGAATATACGTCGGTTTTTGTGACAAACATCCCCAATTAATGCAAATAATGGCCGAAAATCGGTATATATTCACGCCAGCCGCAGCAGTCACTAACACAAGATTATTTTTATAACATAATGACAGGCCCTATCTTTATAATGAACCTATATTTTTGGCAATAGAATTAATCATATGCATTTTATTTCTACTTGAAATCGCAGGTCTGGAAAAAGTAGCATTTAGTTTGCGAAGATCGCTATGAGTTTTAGAAGTAAATAAATAGTTCGCTTGCTTTCTTACAGAATTTTCAAGTACTATAATTTCCCTCCTTACTATTATTCCCCCAAACGTGCTCGAATTACCTGCCATTAATTACTAAATCCGCTCGGAATCCACTTCTTTAACGGCTTTATCATAATCTCGATTGCTTTCATTTCCGTTTCAATTGAAAGGTGGTACAAATATTTGTGTTGAAGTGTAGAAGACTACTGAAGTCTACAACAACAAGAACAACAACAACAATGCCAACAATCAAGCGCTAACCAAGTGCTTAATATCCCTACAGCTATCCCTCTGCCCGCCGCTCAATTTATTTGCCAACTACTTTACCGCGAAGCAGAGTTTAGTTAACCGCGGCATTGCGTTGTCCTATTTGGCTGGCAACAAAAGGAAACCGAAGTGAAGCATAAAATTGAAATCAATTGTGCTGCATTTAGCTTGTGGCGAATGCGCTCAACCAGCGTGGTAAGGCGCCAGCGTCGGCCAAGTGGAGTAAAATGATGAATTTTTGGTGGAATTTACAAGCGCGCCACCGCCACATTGCTGGCGTAAAGGAGAGAGGAAGGGACGAGCTAGCGATATCGAGTACGGCTGCGAAAACCTCAATGCGCTTTAATGCCGTTAGCTGGTAAATATGTATGTGGCTTTTGTATATACTTGTGTATTATCTGAACATATGCCTGTGGGTAGGCATGATATCCTCACCCTTAAGTGTGTGTGTGGGTTTGTGTGTGCATGTACGTAGATACTTGAAGTAAGTAATTGAAAATCGCGCAAGCGTAAGCTTGTACTGCGAAAATTCCTGAACGGCGAATAGGTATGTGCAACCGCAACCGCCTTACCCCCAGCCATGCGCTGCGCAACGGCCGCCAAGTCAGGCACAACCGCAAAGCCGCCGTGACTATCTACCTCGACGCCGCAGTATGCCACTGGCAATGCTACACCGCAGTGTTCGGTGATTAATCGCTTTCGTGAAAACTGTATACGCGAATATCGTAAATAGAAAGATATAATTGTACATACAAATATCGCACAAACACGCACACACACATAAGTACTAGCTAGCTCACTTCTCACATACAAATAAACCGTTCAAATTCGCCCCTCGCGTTGTTTGCACCCTCTTCCATTGCTATTGGCAAGCCTTAGAAAATACTTCGGCTCTGCCGTTATCGCCACTGACAAACTTCCGTTAGGTTGGCGTGTTTTCCAACTGCCTTTCGCATATCTTGTTTCACTTATTTTTGCAATCTAAATCTAAATTAAAATCAAGCGCCAATTTGTTAGCATTGTGCGGCGTTTGTGTGGTGTGTTGACGTGTTACTGTTCCGGCGGTTCACCGATTCGCCTCAGTGCAGCTGATAAATACCCTGAATAACTCGATGCTTTTAGGATCTCATTATTTTTATTACACGCTCGGCCAGTTTCGAGAATATTATTCAGCAGGTGAAGGCAGGTGTGTGGTTTTTGATGTCGGTAGTCACGTGTGGTGCGTGCTTGAGTGTTTTGCTAATCATTCATTTTGCAAATAATGAAAATTGCTTGTCTTTAGAACTCTGTACTATTCAAAATAATCCTAAAATTACTAATCATTAAAATCTAAATAACCCTGGCCGAAAAGTAGTCACGTTCCTCTCGATGAAATTTTTTATTTCAATATTTTTGGGACCCAAATTCAGAGCCAGAATATTTAGTATTTCAAGGAGTATGAAGCTAAATTCCAAATTTGGAGACATTAGCTGCTAGTAGGTTAGGTTAAGGTTAGATAAAGAGGTTGATTTTTCGTGAAGTCATGAATAATCCCAATTCGATAGCTGGAGACGCCTGTTCGTTGTGTTGACCAGAACATATATCCGTCGCATATCTAAAAAGCGCCGAGAACCAGACACAATTTTATTGAACCAGGTGCTATCTACTCTGGGTTCGTAGAATGTATAGCAACCGAGATGCATCAACCTTAATCTGGCGAAAGCTAGACAGTGAAGGAGAAAATGTCTAGATGTTTCCAACTCATCTTCCTCCATGCAACCGCAATCTGTACCATTATCTACAATTTTATTTTTAATGGAACCACGGTGAGACTTGAATACTATTTTAAGAACCGTAAATTTAGCTTCTTTATTAGGCATACGAGAGACCCATGCAATGGAAAAACTAATATCGGAAGTCCAAGTTTCCCAGGAGACACCACAATTTCTCTTCGAGAAAAGACGGGTTTGCTGGATGAGGATCCGAGTCAAACGCAAAAAGAGCTTTCTTCAGCATTGTGAGTCATCCACTAAGCCATTTCAAAGCGACTAAACGCATTATTCAAAAACAAGAAACTTGGGTTCTTTATGATTTGAAAGCAAATGACCTTTTTTCCTGTGAATAATTGTTCTACGGCAAAATAGGATGGGGTTTCTGCATCGCATTGCAACGAGTGATGAAAAGTGGATTCATTACAGCAATCCGATGAAAAGAGAGTCTTTGGGATTGTCTCGATTGGGGTATCGATTTCAACTGATGCGATTGTACCTAGCACTCCACGTAAAGCGGCACAATACCATGTACGAAAAAGTGTTACTGCTGCATTACAACGCTTGACCTCCTGCCAAATCCGTTAAAACCTACCATTAAACACTGAAATAGAAGATTACGATCCACATCAACTTCTATAGATGACGTCTGATAGGATACTTTGCCTTAGTGTGTCACGCCAATAGAGCAATGTACTGTTAAAAGCCCCTCAACTATGGAGAGGCTAGCCATAGTGAGGGTAAAGAGATCACTAGTTCTCTTGCGGTGGATCTTGGGCTAAGGGTGCCTTTTCTTGACAGCTCATCAGCTTTACGATTTCCTGCGATTCCGCTGTGGCCTTGCACCCATACCAGTCTTAACGCGAAGACACTCGATGCTATTGATAGTAAGGTTATACACTCCTTGACCAGCACTTAATGAGTTCAAAGCTGGTATTGCCACTCTGTTATCTGAGCGGATGGTCACTTCTCTAAAGGAGGCTGCACTCCGGAGCTGTAAATCTGCCGTTACCTTAATAGCTGCAACCTCAGCTAGGAAAACTCTGCAATAGTCAGGAAGACTGAAGTTGAAGTAGATAGAGGGACAGTAAATCCCTCCACCAACCTTTCCTCAAGCTTTGACCCATCCGTAAAGAACCTCACTGCCCTTCTGCTCCAACGGCTCTTCCCACCCATAACTCCCTTATCGGAATATGTGCAGATAAGATGTCATCAGAGTTCGGTTTGGCGACTCCTTGATCCAAGTGATCCTGTATGAAGTCAAAGTATGTGAGGATTTCCGAGTGTTCAAATAGGTGTTAATTTAGGAATCCAACTTCTCTGAGTCTGATAGCCATTTTCGCAGCCATCTACTTTCCGACGATTTTTAAGGATTTTAATATGTGCAAGATGGCGTTAAGAGCCATGGTTGGAGTGGGCTACAATCACTACTCACAAAATACATTTTCTTAAACGTGCTTAGCCTGTCATTGATTTTCCTCTTAGTGATCTTAGTTTAGCTAAAACTTTTTAAAAATCGAACTTTTTTACTTCAACTTTAACCTCAATGAGTGACATCGTTAATATTAACCTTGTTGGCATCATCAAACTTTTCAGCAAATTGGCACATTTCAGAGGGCGCGAAGTTGGAAACTCGAGAGTTGTATTTTTCCACCAAACATTGCTCATCACCAGTTCTCCAAATCAAACCTTTATTCATCTATTTGCCACACTTAGCATTTAAAGCGTTTGGCAAATTCGAAGAAAAAAAGAGAAACGTAAAATCAATGTTTAAGCCAGCTTCAAGCTTTTGCGCTACGTGCCGAATCGCAGCCGAATGAATTGGTTACATTTGCTTGTTTATTAATTAACGCTGTTTTTATTGGCAATTGAACCGTGACATGCAACTGGAAAAGTTACAATCACTGCACTGCAACAGTTACGAGTGCAATAGCAACACTTGGCGCTCAAGTGGATCTTCGTTGCTCTTCGCTTTTATTTCCGAACACTTTTAAGTGCATTCCAGCGGAAGTCAACTTAACAACGCACAATGAATACACACTCCAATTAGGTGCAATTCAAAAAGTTCCCTGAATGCGCCATTCACTTGGCCCACATGCCAGCTGGGGGGTTGAGGGGGAGCAGGCTAAAGTAGATAGCACTGGGGAAAAAATTTATGCAGACTAACAAATGTATCTATACATAGCTCTCTGCGTACGTACATATGTATATGTGCGTGAATTTTGTGTGTATTTGCGAGAACTGCATTATGGAGTATTTCCCATTGTTAGTGAGTGGAACTATGCTAGAAGTACGAGGTTGGTCTAAACAACTTTTTGCAACAATTCAATTTCTTTCCCATTTCAGCCTCTATTTAACTCTATTCGTAGAGCCCCGATACTTCAACTTCATTAACCGTCTGAGTACTGTTTTCTGTGTGGTTTCAAAGTAGGCCACCGTAGTGGTCTCAGCCTCCTCATTCGACACAAACGTTTTCCGGACGAGTGAAATTTTACCGTTTCGAAATAAAAAGAAGTCGTTCCGAGCAGTGATTCTTAGCCTATATCGAACAATTCTACATGCTCGAACCTCTTGAACTTTTGACTTTCTCCAAGTAAGCGATTTAGATAAGTAGAACGGCTCTCTCATGACGCATCCCACTATATTCTCTATTCTCTATTGGTTCCTCCCTAAACCACCCCGAGTTTCTGATAAAGATCATCAGCATGAGAAGTTTTATCTAAGCAAACTCGGAAACCTCGTCAGGAAACCCACATAGAAGACATTTGATAGTCTCCTCTTCTTCTATCTGACGGCTTCTACAATAGACGTTATAACTCGTTTCTAGTCTACCGGTATGTCTACTTATGAGACAGTGACCTGTTAATACTCCTGCTGGAATTCTTTAGTAGTCGGCATATGGGACCTATATTTCAATATTCATGTATAACATATTTGTCGAATAGACGTCTTGAAGTGAACATAGGTATAAAATTTCCCTCTTTTCCGAAGTCTAATTGTAGGGTGGTGGCTGTTCCGGCTAATTCATCTGCTTCACAGTTCCCTGGGATATTATTATGTCCAGGGACAAATTACAGGTTTACCGTGATGTAGGATGTTAGTTCCACTAATTAAAGGCATTATTTCACTAACTTAAACGAAACTCTAAGAATCTTTAATGATCTCAAAGCCGCCTGATTATCTGTATACATGAATATATTCCTTGTCGTGAGCACACTCCTTGTCAGAACAAAAAGTCTTGCTTTAATTGGTATGATCTCCGCTAAGAAGACACTACAGTGATCTGTTAAACGGAATGTGAATTTGGTCTCTAATTTAACAGAGAAAACACTACCTCGCACTCGGTTAACTTGTTTGGAGCCATCCGTATAGACGCTTAACCCTACGCCCTTATCTACCTCGCTCCTTTCCTACGATTTTCTGGATGGGAAGGCAATATTGGAGAGGTAATAATTGGGAACACCACTTTGTGGCCGAAAAAAAGTCCAGCATTTCTGGTATGAACTCATCGACGTTTCCTCCACGATCAAGAAATGACGTAGAATGTCTCTCAGGTTTTACACAAAATGCTACAAAGTGTTCTCCCGATTAAGGATGTGGTTTGAAATGATAAAACAAAAGGTTTCTCAAGCTGAATGTGACCCTCACGGTGTTTTTGAAATACTTAGTGACTCAGTTAATTTGTGGACATAATCTATGGTAGATGAATTTTCGAGGCATCTCGAAAAATCCGCCACGCAATATCGTTAAACCAGTTTTTGACGGTTATCACTTCACTTCTCTCTTCGAATATTTGCAGACACGACCACTTCCAAATGCGGTGAGAGGAATCTTAGAATTCCTACTTGACTGAAATTTAGATATCTCTCTGCCACGGAACTATACTAGAATACCTTTTATCAAGCAGCTCTTGTGTTAGAGGCGCTGTCGAATGGTGCGGCTAAGTCATTATCGGACCGACCGCGTACATATTCATGCGTCGCTACACAAAAAGCCTCAGCAAGTTTGCTACAGTCTTGCACATGCTGCTTCGCACTTGCATCTTTTAGTTAGAATGCAACAACAACTACAACTATATTTGTTATTTACTCAAAGAAAAACAACAAAACTATATTTGTGCTCAAAGTGGAATTTTTAATTGCCGCCAATAATTGAAACGAATAAAACTCGATTACCTTCATAATGAGCGGAAGATGTGCAAGCAGTGCGAATGCCATCGAGAAAGCGGGTCGAAAGGATTTTGTAGGATTTTTTGCACTGCCACTTGACCACAACTAACATTTAGTTGCAGCAATTAACGCCATCGTACCGAGCGACCGCCTTTAATGGCTGTGGCAACAGTTGCCAATTTGACTTTTGTTTTGCGCTGCAAGCATTTTTAGCCATTTGCACCGTTCGCTCCATTGGCTTGATGTGATTCTGTCTGCCGTAATGCCGTTTTTTGTGGCCTCAGCGCGCGTATGAAATGCGTTGAGGTTAGCAAACGAAAATGAAAAGTAAAGCAAAGTCAAACTCATTAAGAAGGAACAACTAAGCATGCGTACTAGTATATGTGCATAACTAAGGCTTTACGAGTCGAAATTGGAAAATGAAACTTTTAATTCGTAAAAAATATACAAATATGGATATATTTCCACAAAGAAAAAAAAAACATACTAAGAAGTGTAAACCCCAAGGTGGAATTTCATAATAAAATAATAATTTCCTACCCTCAACCCCTCTAACAGTCACAGTCCTTCCACAAGAGAATCTTATCGTATCTATGTATTCAGGGTTTTCAAGAACTTTTTTGCACTTCACTAATAGCATAGTAGGACAATTGGCATGACACATAGATGGCCTTACTAG
This sequence comes from Bactrocera tryoni, assembly GCF_016617805.1. NCBI lineage: Eukaryota > Metazoa > Arthropoda > Insecta > Diptera > Tephritidae > Bactrocera > Bactrocera tryoni. The sequence goes on from NC_052500.1 coordinate 25,823,671, forward strand.
AATTAAATCCATATCATTTTTAGTAGCCACTAACCTTCACCCGACTCAAGTATATACGAGCTTCGGAGTTCAAAGTACTGGACGAAGTCTCTAACGTAGACATCAAGTCACTTTTACAGCTCCCAAGTTGACCTTCGTGTGACGAATTCTGCACCTCAAATTAAAATGAGCCTCCTTCTGGCATTGCTAAGGACCACTAGGTCTATGTATGACGTGATAACCGACCAGTATAACCTACCTAATCTAACCCCCAAAAGGCGCGTGTATAAATTAGACAGCTGTCGAATGATTAGTTTGTAAAGTATAACAACTTTTGTTATTGTGAAAAAATGGATAAAATCAATTTCGAATTTTCGACAGTCTTCCGAATGGACTACACACAACAGAAGGCTGGCAAGGTTAATACGTTTGTATTTTGGTAAGCGCATGGAGAAGTTTTTATTGACTACCTTGAAAAAGGAAGGACCATAAACAGCGAATATTACATATCGTTACTGAAGGTTTGAAGTATGAAATCAACGAAAAACGGCCGCATTTTAAGAAAAAGAAAGTGCTACTTCACCAAGACAATGAGCCGTGTCACAAGTCAGTGAAAACGATATCACAAATCCATGAATGCTCGCTTGAAACAAATTGAGACTTATTTCGAAACAAACGACAAACCGTACTACAAAAATAATATCGAAAAACAGGAGGATCATAATGATCAGGGTATCACCTTTAAGGGGAACTACTTTGAACAAAACAAACGAATTTTTTCCAAGATATGTGGTCTACTATGGTAAGCTGGAGACTTTTCAATTAGCCTGCTACTTTGCTAACACAAAATTGACTTTGGCCACCTTACAGGTTCCAGTGATCAATATATTATCTTTTTATATAATAATTCGTTGAATCGATGCCATATCTCATGATACTCTAGCCAACTAATTCAAGAAAGAAATCGGTTTTGGCAAAAAGATTTCGAGACGTTATTTAGTCATGTATATATGCGAACAAGTCTCAAATCGATGTGTACATCTTTTTCTTACCAAGAAGCTTCTCGTTTGTCGGGTCCGAACAAAATCAAGAAAAACATATTTTCGTACCATTTTTTGCTATAAAAAATGCATCCATGAAAGGCATTACCACTTCGCTGTAATCGAAGTATAAGCTTTTTCTTGTTTTTTTTTATAGTCAAGTATGGAATCAAGACGACCATACGGTACATACAGAAGCACTTCTTCAAAGAAATCATCATTCTACTTTTAAGGCATCGATGCTATATGCCTATGAAAAGGCTTACATTTTTACATGAAACTAAACAAGATAGATATAGGGTTATATATATAAATGATCAGGGTGACGAGAAAAGTTGAAATCAGGTTGACTGTCTGTGCGTCCGTCCGCGCAAGCTGTAACTTGAGAAAAAATTGAGATATCTTGATGAAACATGGTACAAAGAAAAAATTTGAATTCGTAGATGGGCGTAATCTGACCACTGCCACGTCCACAAATCGCCATTAACCCAAAACCTATAAAGTGCCATAACTAAGCACTAAACTAAGATGTAGTAAAACTGTAATTTCGCACAAGCGATCGCTGCAGCAAGGGGCACCTGTGGAAAAAAATTTTAAAAAGTGAGGGTGGCCTCGCCCCCTAATACATTTAATGTGCATATCTCCTACACTACCAAAACTACAACAACCAAATTCGCCCAGCATGAATATTAAAAACTTTTACCGATAGTGTGAAAATGGATGAAATTGGATGAAAACCCTGCTCACTCCCCATATGATGGTACTGTTCAAAACTACTAAAAGCGCGATAAATCAATAATTAAATGCGTCAGAAATGCAAGAATTTGCCGACGGAATGGTATAACAAGGTTTTATAGGGATCGTGGTAAAAAATTGACACCGTCCACTTTTTGGTAAAATCCCATATCTCGGGACCCGACCTACCGATTTCGACAAGATTTCGTATGTGACATTGCTTTCATACTCCTATGTCACGCTGTGAAAATGGGTGAAATTGGACAATAACCGCGGCTACTTCTCATATAACACAATTTTAAATTCCACTTGATTCTTTTACTTTCCAATACAGAAATCAAGAAGCAATTAATATAATGAAACTAAACTTTGCACGAATAATTCCTTTAGTGCATGCCACTTTATGACAAAAAATTGTTCTAATCCCACCAAAACTGTTCAAGACCCTAGGTACTGAATATGTGGAACCTAGCACCTATAGTTGACCTTTGTTCGATAATATCGGTCAATGTGTGAGATATGCAATAGAAATTCAGATGGAATCCTTTTCCTGCAATAGTAATTCTGTATATTCAAAATGGGTGGAATCGGATGAGTTCTTTCCTAAGCCCCCATATACTTAATATAAAGATTTTCGAACTTTCTGGTGACTTTATGCTGGATTTATCGGCCAACATTTGAGTTATCTCAATAAAAATTTCAGAACGTATTTGCCTCATAATAGTATATCTTTGTGCCTAAAATGAATAAAAGTGGGCGAAAACATCACCTGGCCCCCATATGACCATTTCCAGGAGTTGTAAACATCCGGCTGATTTTGTTTAATGACTACGTATAATGATTTTAGTTTTCTAACCAATCTTATGCCGAATATACACGTTGGTCAGTGTTTAAGTTACATATGGTGTATGTATACAAAGTTACTTACATTTCGATCCTCTGGTTGACGTTTTGCATCGTAAGTTATTTCCCTTGATTCCAGCAAGTTGCAAGAGTCACTTTCTTACTTGTTTTTAATTCAAATTATTTTCGGATATATGGTATAAAACTGTGTTTGTCGCGAGGTAGTGTTTTTAATTGATATAATTTATTCAAAGAGGGTCGACGAACCACGTCCAGATCTAGATTGCTTAACAATCGACAATTAACAGTTGAAGATCTTACTGCCATCGTAGGAATAGCGAAAGGATCAGAAGAGAACCATTTTGAAAAATCATTTGGGCCTAAAAAAAGTGAAAACACTATTGGTTCCAAAATCATGAAACTTTTTCGAATTCCTTCCCACCGACCAAACCGGAGTGGAAAACTGGAAAAGGAATATTATTATAGTATTTTGCGTCGTTTGCGCGAAGCTATTCGTATAAAGAGGACGGAATTATGGGCCGACGACACTTGGACGATAATGCAACGTCGAATACTGCATTGATTACACAAACCTCCCCTTCGGAGAAGCCATTTTGACTCAATTACTATACGCATTGTTTAATGCCAGTTTCCAAGCAAATGCAGTTCTTAATATGCACAGTTCTTTGAACGGCGCCGAGTATTGCTACATTCAAGACAGTTTTATGACACGTCTGTGATAAATCGGACCGGTTTTGCCAAAGAGGCATCATGGTATTTGGTTATGGGTGTCTTGTCAGGGCATTCCATGTAAAGAAGCACACTAGAGAGAAACGAGGTGTATACACACTTAATTGTATGCCATGGTTGACATATGCCATTATGTAATAAGTATACATACATACATATATCATGTAATCATGTAATGAGCTTTCTGTTTCCTCTAATTGTTAATCAGTGTCGCCTAACAAAACGTGGTATATTTTATTGAAATTTTTTCTGTCGAACGCGTGCACTTCTGATTTAATTATGCACTGTACAATTATGTCAAATTATTAAAAATTAGTAGTTAATTAAATTTGAACCATCATTTTAAGCAATACAGTATGTTTCAATTAGCAAAATTTTGCAGAATACACGTATTCACTTGTGAATACAACATATATATATACTGAGCATGTAAAATATGTCAATAATAACAACTCTGCTGAAAAGTGAACGAGTTGGGAACTAGTTTCTAACTAGTATGAGGCTCACATATAACTAGTTAGACAGAATGTTATCTTTACTTAATGGAGTTTTACGAATTTTAGCTATCAGTTTTTGATTAAAAAAATATGACAATCTAAGGCTCTTATTTGATGAAGAAGATCTGGTTCAAAATGATATAGAAAGGGTCAGAGAAATATAGTATATTAAAGTTTCACGTTATTTATATAGAATAACAATTTATAGAGAATTTGAACTTGTTTCTTCAGAATACAATTATCTTAAACAGCGGAACTGAAATAAAATAATAAAGTGATTTTGAGCTATATCACAGTCCTCAAATTTACTGGCTAGTTCCATTTCAGTGAGGAATTTTCTCTCGACTATTTTAACATTTCACTGCCGGGTAATAGCAAGAACAATAGTTCCGCTGCGTAAATTGATTAAAATGTTCATGTTGAATTTCAGAAAAAATACTTTTTTGTCCTTTCTGGTGGACAGACATATATATATTTTCGCACATACGTAAATATATATTTTAGTGTATCTGTTGTGGTAGCTGTTGAATATTTAATGGGCAAACTTAAAAATTTGACATAAAATAGACTCTGCCACTAAGTTGTTGTAATAGATATACAAAACTGCTGGCTCATTGCTCCAACTCCATTACCGACATTTTGGTGAATAAAATAAAAATAAATTGTTCGAATAATTATTGATCAGGCAGCGATTTTATTTAGAAATAGTCGAGAAAAACGTCCAATCAATCAGTCATGCCGTAATTTTGGCATTATTATATTATACATTGTTACAAAAAAGTACCCCGAAATGATCATTATGTATTTTGTCGCCTTCAAAGTAATCCCCACCAGTTATAATATACTTATGCCAATGATTTTTCTAATCCTCGAAACACTTCTCATAAGCACTTCTGAGGATAGCCTTCAGCTCCTGCACAATCGTGGCTCGAAACGATGATGCATTAGCATCTCATAAAATCCATCAATTGTTTTTCCACAATACGGCTAAATAGAACTCCATTCTGAACGTCAGTCCCTTCGAAACAAATTAATGATGCACCAAACAGTAAAGATAAAACAAAAACCAATGAACAATACCTTGATTTTTGAGCGCCTTTGAAATTTTTTAATTCGTCTCGTTTTTTCCCTCAATTCCGGTGATTGTTGACTTGTTTGCATGTCAAACTCATAAACTAATGTCTCATCAACAGTCATAATGCTCCCAATGAATTTGGAATCGGAATTCACATCATCAAGCATGGCCAAAGAGACCGGTTTACGGTACACTTTTTGAAGAAAATTCAGGTTTATCGGAACGAGTCGAGCAATGACCCGCTTCATATAGATGAAAAAAATTCACCAAAATCATTCGGTGCCGAGCTCTCTTGCCATCCTTTTAACATTTGCCTGATGATTTTCAAGTACCACATACTTCACTTTTTTAATATTTTTAACAGTTGAAGAGGTCGAAGGTCGTCCAGAACGAGGGATGTCTTCTACGGTCTTTTGGCCGTACTTCAAGGCTTTGTACCACTCGTAGGCTTGTGGTTTTGTTAAAACTGAATCAAAATTCGCAACAATTTCGCACACGAATTTTACTACAAATTCCGGATGCTTTTTGTCACAATGTATAGCAATTACTCCTTTGACTATTACAATAAAGGTCTAGCTGGAACGAAATGGCACCACAATTGTAATTCGCAGTTTTTTTCATGTACAGAGACTTTGATTTGAGGCATTCTTCACAATAAGTTGGAAGCACAGGTTATCAGTTATTTGAATTGTTTGATTTCAAAGACTGAAAACTTAAATCAATTATAAGGTTTATACTTATAGTAAGCAAAACTAAGAGGCTTGTGAAACCTCTTAGACTCGGAAAAAATAATAGTAAACAAAACTAAGAGGATTCTAAAACCTTTTAGACTTGGTAAAAATTATTTTCCACCCAGAAATAAAAACATAATCCATCATAATATTCGTTCAAGTTCATCAAAAATCTATTGAACGAATAAGCTCCTCCCACTGACACAGTTTCCTAAATGCAGGCTCTTCATAAGGACTACATCGATTAGGCGCACACCTACAGTAATAAACTAAGAAAGCGATTTTTGTGAATTAAAAAACCACTGTGACTAAAGTTCACTCACTTTTATATCCTCTCTGAAACAATCCTTATACTTCTTATGAAGTTTATTTGTGCAACATCGTCAACAAATCCTCGACCGATAGTTACTATTATTTTCCTATATAAAGCTTTGTTGATGTTTTATAGTCTCCTCTTCTTCTACCTCCTGACAGTTTCTACAATAGTCGTTAATTATGTTCATAGTCCGCTGGCATGTCTGCCAATTATACAGTGACCTGATGTTATACTCTTGCAACATCTTGCTACAAAGTATAAAATGTCCAGTTACGTCGGCATGAACGGCTCGTATTCAAATCATGTCATCTTTTCCCGTGTTGTTGTGCAAGTTAGGAATTGACTCCACCGAGACGCAGCTATATCTATAACAGGTTTTTCGAAAAAATACATTATCTCAAGTAGGCAGAGACATAAAAATTATCCCTTTTAGGCAGTCTAATTGTAGGGTGGTGTCTGGTCTGGCTAGTTCATCTGCTTTACAGTTACCAGAAATTTCACCAAATTTAAAACCCCATGGAAGATTTATCGTGAAATAAGATTTAAGATTCACTAAGAGATTAAGGCTTTCTCTTGCTATCTTGAATGAATGCACATAATCTTAAACGACGCTAACAAACATCCTTTACTGCTGCAATGATTCCAGTCTTTGTAACCTAAGAAAAAAGTGTCGAACATATTGTCAGTGCAATAATTTCCAGTTGAATGAAAAATCTGAAATTAATAAAATGGCGGACTTCTAAAAGAGTAAAACAAAGTATTTTTTGGTCTGCCAAAATTCGATTTTTGGCAATATAAAAAAACTGATAGATCATTGAACGAAAAGCTACATGCCTTTGATTATTTCAAATAGAGATTTTATACATTTCGAAAACACAAAAGTCGTAGACTTCGTGCGGCTAGAAAAGTCGAAAATTATTAAAAACCAACTGACACTTTCTTCAAATCTTTATTACGAGGAAACGGGTTTGTCACGTATAAAACTTAAAGCACTGGAGATTTCAAGGAACGAGCTAAAATGATTCTACTCCATTTCATTGGCTTGTTGAGTGCCCTATAACGAGGAAGCTTTCTAAAGGCCTTGTCATAGATCTTATATATCTTAAAGCACAGTAGGTTTCCACCAAAGCTTTAAAGTGGTTTCTCCACCAGTTCTTATTTTCACTCGTATGTCAAGCTCTTCAATTTCTCTCGAACTCGATCGGGATCTCGACGCACAGCACAAACTATACTTCTCTGCACATCCACAGAATATTTATGGCTGCGGCACGTCCATTAAAATCAATTACTGCACTAAATTAAATGCAATTGCAATTTGAATGAGGTGACTGAGGACGAGAAAAAAATCCTTACTATAAAAATGTTTTCGCGAAAAAAGAAGCAAAAACAATTAATTTCATTGGAGTAAAATGCTGAAATATAAAAATTTAAAGAAAAAAACCCGAAAACACCAATCACGCGTGGAAATGAGCTCTGAAGATCAGAAAAAAGGAAACAATCAAAATGCTTGCAATCAACCAAAAAATACTCGGGCCGTATGAATAAATTAAAAAATAGGAAAACAAGTAAATAAACAAGACACTATATGCGATGAAATCAATTTAAATTTTTACATTATTGAGCGAGCAGGGATTGTGATTTTAACAAATTTTGACGAATGCATCGCATGTGGCTGTGTGTATGTCTGTATGTGTTGGCTGCGTGTTCGTGGCGCTCAAGAACTGCATGCAGCGCCACACTTGGTGAATGATTTCGTCGTTTTTTCGCCGGAATTTCATTCTTCACATGCTGATTTTGCACACACACACGCGCACACATACTTACAAGTCTATATCTATGGTTGTTGCATGCACTGCAAGCCCTAGGAAAACAATAAAAAGGGATAACGCGTTCGGCTGCCGCAGCAGCAGTAGCGACGAGCGACGAGTACGCTTCGCTGCTGCCCAATCCAATTAATTGGTTTGGATTCAATTGAATTCAATTGTGTTGGTATTAAGTGCATGATGCATGTAAATACGCATGTGTATATTTGTACATATGTATGCATGTATACATGTGTGTATGGCAACGCCGACACAACGTTTGCGTACGCGTTGAAGTGGCCTCAATTTCTCACCCACAAATGAAAATTGTGTCTTTAGTATTATTCTTATTATTTTAGGGATATACACACTCATACACGGTGATATACTATATACCATATAGTATGCAACTCAGTTGGCAGATTCGTATGCATTTTTCATATTTTCAACAATTTTTGTTATTGTATTTTTTGGAAACTCCCACTCTTAATCGCCGCACAGCGCAATTTTAAACCGCAAAATTCGTCAGCGTGGCAAGCGCCGGAGTCGGTGCTGCCAGAAGTCAGCAGGTGGATAACTGTGTGACACTCTGTGACAATAAAGTCTAAATGTGACCCCGCTGGACAAAAATCGAGTATGAATTTGGAAATAAATGAAAAATTTATTCCAATATTTAGTCTTCCTCATATCTTCTGTTCGTATGGATATCATCTTAAACCAATACTGTCTATACCAACATCAGCTTAACAGATATTTCACTATTATTTCAGGTTTATGAAAATTATTAAATAGCAGGTCATTGAAAGCTCTCCGTCCTACCAAAATACAACATATTTTTTGGCAAAATTCCACTTTTTATTCAACATACAGGGTTTGTCTGGAAATTAATAGAACTGAGTTGTTTTATAAAAATTTATTGACCCAATCTATACAATTCCTTAAAAACTTTCAAAATAGGCTCCTTCTGCGTCGATGCAGCGCTGCCAGCGCGATTTTCAAACATTGAAGGCGTCACGAGGGCATTCTCCGGAATAGCCTTGAGAGCCGAGGGGCATGCTGCTTGCATCCCTTCTGTCGTCTCGAAATGTTTGCTTTTCATTGGCCTTTTCAGGCAAAGAAACCAAAAAAAGTTCATGCGGGCTATATCTACAAGGTGCTTTCCAAAGTAAACAGGACTTTTTGAATCTAACGCCTTCTGGTGGCGCCATCTATATGCCAAGTGATGCGTTAGAATCCACTATCTTTATCGATTGTTCAGGGAGAACTTCATAACATTTTATTTAATGGAAGTGAAGTTATTGCGTTTTAAGTGTCAGTATGTTTATGTTATCGGTGCGAAAATGAGCTTCTAACAAAGAGCCAACATTAATGTTGTTTTAAAACTGGTAAGACTTTTACCGAAACATTTCAATTGATGAAACAAGTTTATGGCAATGATTGTCTATCCCGTAGCAGAGTGCACGAGTGATTTCAACGTTCTCAAAGTGGTCATCAGGACATAAATGACGATCAACATGTGGACCAATCGAAATCCGTGATCACCGGAAATTCAGCCGAAATCATCATTGAAATTCATGGAAATGGAATTGAACTTATCCAAAATATCGATTTATCGCATTTTGTCAGAACATTTGCGCTTATGAAAGGTGTGTGCACGATTTGTTCAGCACAAATTGACTGACGACCAAAAATTGCTCAGAATCCAACATTCGAAGGACATTATTTGACGATTGTTTGACCAAAAATCACATTTTAACCAATAACCACTCCCCGTGTTCACCTGATATGGCACCGTGCGACTTCCTACTTTTCGGACCATGCAAAAAGCTGTCTTGAAGCAGGAGGAAACCAAAAAAACTGTTTGTTCTCTTTTTTTAAAAGTCCTGTTTACTTTGGAATACACCTTGTATGCTGTAGAGCGGCTGCGGAAACGTTGGGATGCCGGCCTTAATTAGGTAGCCGTTCACAAGAAAGGCAGTGTGAGCCGGGACGTTGTCGGGTGCAACTTCCAATCGGCTGTGAAGTCTTTTCACACCCGATTGTCGCTTCGTTTGAGTCTCTTGAGGACTGCCACGTAAACTTGGCTTTGACAAATTTTTCAGGAGGAATTCATGGTGAACGATGCCTTTGATGTCAAAAAAGACAATGAACATTGTTGTCACTTTGGATTTGCTCAGTCATCAGCGACCTCTTCTCGGCCCTCCAAAAAGCGCTGATGCCACCATCTGGGTAAGATTCCTTGATCATAGAAAACTTCTCTGTCGTAGATTTACCGAGTATCACACAGAATTTAACTGCTCTGTGATCGCTGCATTTTCGGCTTGTTCCACTCACAGAATAACGTCGCGCGAAATTGTTTATCTTGACTCTCCAGGTGATCGGACACAACTGACCAGCCGCTCGTTTGTTAGCTAGGAATGCCTTATACCCAATCTGGTCGGTACGCGCATGCTCCGAAATACAGTCGCGGCAGCTGAAAATCAGTCCTATTACTTTCGCCAAAAACCCTGTAATTCCCTTCCAGGGTGATACACTGATTATAGCGACCCTCCTACTTTCCGACACCATATTTGAAAGACGATTTGTTCTTTGCTTGAAAATTGGCTTCAGTTTCGGCGATCAGGAAATAATTTCTGAGCTCCAAATCTGCAGTATGCGTGGATGTGGAAGCAATTCGAGGCCTAACTCATAGGTTTTTTCCATCGAATTTACTGACTTGTGACACGGTGCATTGTCTTGGTGAAACAGCATTTTTCTTTTCTGCAAATGCGTCAGTTTTTCAGTGATTTTGCCTTCAAATGATCTAATAACGCTATGTTATAGTCGCTGTTGATGGTCCTTCCTTTTTCAACATAGTCAATGAAAGTTATGCCCTGTGAACTTTTGCATTTTCCCATGCTTTGGAGCGGGTGCATCGTGTGCAGTCCATTCGAATGACTTCGAAGAGAAATGGTGGTCATTGAACGAAGTCATGTTTGTGTTTATTACACACGAACATCTCCAAAGACAGCTTCGAATCATCAACTCGTTTTGGTTAAAGTGAGCTCCCACTTTACACAGATTGTGAACTTTCTTGATGTTTTCGTCAGTAACACTGTCTCTTGGACGTCCACTGCTTTCACCGTTTTCGGTATTCATTTCACCACGTCTTAACTTAGCACACCAATACTTCATAGTTGGATTTCCTAGGGCTGTGTCCGGAATCATGCTATCAAGACAAGTGTTTGCTTCAACTGTATTTTCTTCCCACAAAAAGTTGATTCACTCAAAATGATATAATTCCCAAGACTGGGATATACCTGTTACAAAACATATTTCTCTTCTTAAAGTCTCAAGTAACAAGTTTGATTCGCTGGCTGGCTGCTTGAAGAACTAATTAGGACAACTCATTGAAAGCGCTGATACCAGAGCTTCGTGAGGCCGTTTTAGACAGGAAATGTCAACAAAATGCTAGTAAACTCGTCACAGTGCAAACTAAGCTTTGTTTTTACAAATATATGCTGTCATGATTATTAGTAGGGCTGAAGTTGAAGTCAGAACAAGCACTCGCTCAATTTTTTTCTACTCTGTATTATATCTCAACAATTATATTAAATATTGGATTAATATACAATATATATATATACTAGCATAATACAAGAATTTGTTTTATGAATTTGTCATCACAATTTATATCTTCAGATTTAGTGTAAACTATAACAGGCAACTGAACTAGGCATACAAGTTTCCTTTCCTTAAAAGGCTAGACAAAAGCCACAGTTATAGGTTGCTCCGTCATTCCAGGTCTTCAAAATCCATTTCTACATTTGAAATTACATTATACTTTCCCTACAGGGCATATTATATGCACATGACGGGCTTTTGCATAATCCGACCAGCAGTCGCAGACTGCAGAGGATTAAGCTCATTTCATTTCAGGTGACTCGCACATTCACCGCATACATACTCATACACACAGTCGTATAAAGTGGCTACAGCAGGTGCTTACCGGCTCTGATTCAAATAGTTGCTGGTTCCGTGTGGAGAGTGGCAACCACAGTGAATTAACTATTATAAATATTCATGGAAAAATATGAAATTGAAGAACTGCAGAGTTGTGGAGTTCTACATGAATGCGCAGATTTCTGTTGCGAGTGACAAAAGTACTGAAAGGAGCTTCATCTGGACACGTAATTATTCACGCTAGTTTTCTTAACACTCGCCTTTGCAATTTGCTGTAATATTATTAACTGCAAAATGATAAGCAGATCAAAGTTTTATCAAAAAATAATTTAAATTAAAGACGGATGTCGAGTGGTAGACTAAAGATTGAGTACTATCGTTAATTGTTTGAGAAAGCATATATACAGACCGATGTATATAAATACTTAATGCGATCTTAGTAAGTTTAGAATGTTTTAAAAACAGCAAATGGTCAGATAAAGTTCTAATCAAATCCGACAACATAGAACCGCTCTAACTTCGGTTTGAAGACTGTAGCAGCTTAAGCTCTTATATAACCATCTTAAAGCTGGCACTTCAAACTTCCATAAAAGAACAAGCGCCTTCATAACACCAGCTCTTTGGTCAGACTCTACCTATCCAGGTTGTTTTCTAGATGTGAGGACTCAGCAGACTTCGAAGAGACAACTAATATTCTTACCTCTAAGTAGGGTTTTAATTGCACTTACAGAAAAGACTATCTGAAGTCAACAGAAATTTTTGGTCCGCCTATTGTCTCATGAGTTGTGAATTAATTCGGTAATAACAATAATTCAAGAGTTAGAGAAATTAGAGAATATCACTTCGTGATATCAGTAAAGGTTAATATGGATCATTAAGACATGGTTCAGTCTAAATTAAAAGGCTGTGTTTCTGGTAGTTTTCTATGTTGTCTATTTTATTTATAAAAATTTATTTAAGTCACAACTTTCCATCGGAGAGTTAGACAATTTACCAGTGAGATCTTCTCACCAGCCAAAAATAATCCAACATATGTATGTCAAAGAAGTGTCAGAGAGGGCAAGAACACCCTTAGTGTTCTTTAGGTATTATATCCAATTGCAAAGCAGAAAACATGCGTTTTTTTAAGGAAGCGTTAAGTTTGGTTGCAACCGAACGTTTTGTAGTGTTGCAACTTTCAAAGCCCGCGAAAATCCTTCAGGCGATGACAATATTGCTAAATGTATTGGAAGGGCTCAACTTCATTGTTCAACGAAATTGTGAATGAATTATAAGCAAAGTGAAAATTATACTAAAATATGCCAGAAGTTTGAAAATCCTTATATTAGGTATAAGGAGACTAAGAAAATAATGACCCGATTCAACTAATTATACCCTGAACAGGGTATATTAAGTTTGTCACGATGTTTGTAACACCCAGAAAGAAGCGTCGGAGACCTTATAAAGTATATATATAAATGATCAGTATGTTGAGCTGAGTCGATTTAGCCATATCCGTCTGTCCGTCAGTCTGTCTGTATATATTCGAACTAGTCCCTCAGTTTTTAAGATATCGTTTTGAAATTTTGCAAACGTCATTTTCTCTTCAAGAAGCTGCTCATTTGTCGTAACGGCCGATATCGGACCACTATAACATATAGCTGCCATATAAACTGAACGATCGAAATCAAGTTCTTGTATGGAAAACTTTCACATTTGACAATGTATCTTCACCAAATTCGGTATAGATTATTTTCTAAAGCAACAATGTATTATTCGAAGAAATTGTTCAGATCGGTTAACTATAGCATATAGCTGCCATATAAACTGAACGATAGGAATCAAGTTCTTGTATGGAAAACTTTCACATTTGACAATGTATTTTCACCAAATTTGGATTTAATAAATTTAAGTAAATTTACATGTATTTTCATTTATATTTAATTATCAATAAATTTTTTAAAAATTATTTGCTCTAGTTTTTGATATTCAAACAAAGTATCATAAGGAAAGTATTCTCTCAGAACTTCAATTGTATAGCCCATACATTAACCGATATTTTTGGTAAAAAGATAGCTGAAACAATGAGGTAATCATATTCGTTACCTAGGGGATTTAACAGTTTCGGTTCGACATCGCAAAGTTTAAATCATAAGTTGGCACATTTCAAAGACATAATTTTTCAAAGCAACCACTCCATCCATAATTAATTAATAACCAATAGCACTATTCGATTTCATCAAGGCAGTTGCGAAATCGAAATCAGATTTTTGCATTTCTGGTTGCTCAAGAAAATTCGATAATACAATTATTATTGCCACAATATTGAGTGCCATTTCATTTGCTTGTATAATCCGGCATTTATTGCTCATTACTCATTGTAACGCTTTTCGTCGTCATAATTGTGAACTATTATTAACCAATTATAAATTAATTATGGCCATTAATTTGCAAGCAAGTACACGTGCAATTATGTGCATAAAATGCAATCCATTCACATACCCTCACACACACATTGACAATAATTAAGCCGAAAAACACGGCAGATGAACTTAATGTGCCGGTGGCGGCAAGCGAATGTAATATGAGTCTATGTATAAGCTGTCTTTGATTTCACAGAGAGTGTAAGCGAATCGAACAGACAACTGGTACAAATGCAATAAACTGGTATAATCAAATATATATAGGATGGCAAGTGATTATATATTCTCTTGTATAAAATAAGCTGGATGAGCTTGTTACTTTGAAATATGCATTTTTTATGAAGAGAACAGAGCTGAAATGAGTAGCGAGCAGCCGGCAGTTATTGTATCGAAGACAACTCTCATAACATACTACTAGGGTACTATTGAAATAGTTGTACTTCTTACAGTATAAACCCTTATGTATTATCCTAAGAATCGTGGAGCAGCGTTCTTTGTGAGAATGTCATTTTAAAACCTTTTGAAGACCAATATTAATTAGAAAGTACCGTATAGTAGTAATTTTGTTTAGCCTCATTGATAAAATTCCTCTACAAAATTGACTGAAAACAGTTTTCCAACAAATTTTCTTTAGAAGTCGAGGGAGTAAAGGGTCGGAATAAAAGAGCATATGAGAAAATATAGAAAACTAGTTGCTTCCAGTCTCATAAATATATTTACATATACTTATCCGAAATATATGAAGAAATGTCTTTGAAAATACAGTCGTACTGGACCGGAATATGTATGAAAACTTTAATGACTTGACAAAACCAAATATTTTTCTGGAATTACTACCAAAATAGCTGTAGATCTGCTCTGCGCAACCAATAGGACTTCAAGTAAAACACTACAATCTACCAGAAGTTTCGGATAACCATACATTTGTTCCTCAATGATTTGGGTGATTATTTTGTCATACGAGCGCTATTTGTGTTGCTTACATCAACTTAAAATCTTCATCTCAGCCATAAAACAAAATTAAATCGTAAACATTTGTGTTTTTACAATTTTCGACAGCAACAGTGCATCGGTGAACATAGCTCAAGATTTGGCGCTGAAGCTATATCAAGGACCAGTGTTTACCGAGCGTATGGTAAACCCTATCGAGGTCGTAAATCACTCCACAACGAATTCCTTGAAGGCCGCCAAAGATAAGATAGAATAAATAGACGAGGACTGCACCGCGGCCTTAGGTCTATTGTACGCTTTCCTAAACCATAAAGGCTCACCTCTGTGATTCCTAATTCTAATCATGGATCCCAAAGACGTTATCCTGCAGACTGCTATGGAGTAAATTAGTAGGTGTTCTGGAATTTAAGGCTTCCTGAAAATTATGCAAAACGCTAGGCCCTTGTTAAATAAGTGCTTCTTCAGCTTGCAGTTGCCAGTGTAGAATGCGACAAGTAGCGTGAACTTTTCTCTATCGAGGTTGATTACATATTTAAACCTGCCGATGTTATAACATCCCATTAGCAACTTGGTATGACGCATGCCTTGGAGTTGTTGCCAATACCTCTTTCTGTCTACTCCTTCTTCCTTGCGGAGCTGTTAAGTTATGGTATGAGAACCCACCGCGATGGAGGGTTCATGTTCTATAATGTAAGTGGATGATGTGGAGCAGGCGAGCTCATCAGTCAGTTCATTCCTAGCTATACCTTTTTGACCGGCCACCCACTTGTTTACGTCCGGCGTTCTATACGCTCCTGCATCAGTAGCGAATTGATATCATAGACAGAGATTGCTTTAAGTATGGCTTGACTATCGCAACGTATATACGTCCGTTGCGACAGTTGCGTTAGAGGTTTATCTCTACGCACCGACTTTTGGCAAAGACTTTTGCCTAAAAAATGCTTGGGAAACTTCCCATAGATGTGGAGAGTTTGGTGGTCTTGCGGTATGTATTACTTGATTGTAATATCCCCAAACAGAAGCTCGAGAGTGGAATCATTCAATTCAGCCTTGGTGCTAAGGGTAATTTTGAACTTCTTGGCGACGTTTACCCTTTTGGTAGTGCTGTCCCTGGGGAGAAGAGCCAATGGTATTACATCACTTAATTCTATTGCTAGGTGAAGTGGTGTAAACTCAAGCATGATTACAAGTGCTGCCGTCGGGTATGTCTACATTACACCTGACATGCAAATATAGGCAAGTCGTTGCAGTTTCGATACCTGGAGCCCTGGATTATCGTTCACACAATCATGGTGTACAACCACCTAACAATTAATGGCTCTAAGCGCCAGGATTTACCAGCTATTCGATTGTACACTATTAGTGCTTTAGTCGCTTAGTCCACCATGTTGCTTCCATCACAAAGTGGAATCCAGCGTGCGACCAAGATATTTGACCATGTTGGTCATCTCTACCTATTTGCTACCATGGGTTAGATTCCTTACACCAAGCAGGGACTAACATCTAGTCAACGGGACGATGGTCTTTTTAGAAGGGTCGATGTTCATCAAAGTGATATTTCCAGATCGTCATGTTATCTATCGTAAGATTGAGAGATCTACGAGTATGGGCATTTGACTGTGAAAACAATATTTCAAGGTGGATACCACAATTCATAATCACTTAAAAAAATACTCGTGCCGATAGGTCGAGAGAAATGTGAACAAAGTGCAAATAAGTGGAAATATCAGACTATTTTTGATTAATTAGATGATAATTAATACCTCATGCACAACTTGACACATATCAAAAAAAAAATTTGTGTAGCATTCTTATAACTGTCTAGTAAAATTTGAAAAGGTGATGTTAGATTAAAACCATGCCCAGTTCCTATGGAACACCATTTAGAGTATTATACTTTACAGCAGTTAAGGGTTAAGATAAGATATTGAAACAAAACTTAACAGCAGACATTTACCTATGACTGGTAAAAATTGTACGATGCCCTTTCAAGCTCACAGATATCAACAATGAGGCTCACTGTGCCAAGGACAGACTTTGAACGCAAAATATCAGTCCAGGTTGAAGATATCTTAATGAAAGTAGGTAAGATCTACTTTTTTTTACCAATAATGTAATTTTGTTTTAAAAGTGGTTCATTATTTCCGTTTGCTATAATATATTTAATATTTTATCTATCAGTGTCCCTATTATTGCTTTTAATTCAACCCTCAAATCTAGAAAATCAAGATGGTGTCCTGAACCGTTTTGATTTAGTTCCTCCTTTATTCGTTATTATTTCGTAATTATTAATAATATTATGCCTCTTCGTATTATTTTTTGCTTCGTAAGCAACTTGGTGTACTTTTGTGTATTTCCCGTTAAATAGAACCATATATAGTATGCGCATAATTGATTTTGTATTGCAAATCCTGCAACATGCAACGCGCTCAAATTGTCGACTTTAGCAATAATTCCCTCGCTGGCAATAACAACAATGAATTACACTTCATTAGGCGCATTGCGGAGCGGACAGCGACAGCTGGCGCAGGCAGTGATTGCCAGCTTGCAGCAGGGTTGCACCGATGCAGGGGTGCCCAGCGCAGCTGCCGCAACTGTACGCGTATCAATTAAGGTTGCAATAATAGCATTATTTTCAATCGCGCTGTCGTCATTGCTTCTATGTTTATTTGTTTTAATTCTTTGTCATTTCATTCATTTTATTTTATTTTATTTTTGGTTATGTTATTTGCAACAAATGAATAAACAAACAACGGTGCATTTGCGTTGCAATTATAATGGCAAACGCCATTTTGTATGATTTTTTATTTTTATTTATTTTATTTTATTTTATTTTTTGCTTTAATTATTATTGCAACTGTCGCGCTGACATACAACAAATATGCATGTATATATGAATATGAATTTGTGGCATTAAGTGGAACAATGCAATGTTGCAACAGACATTTAGTTAACAACAATTGTCGTATTTTGTGTTTTTATGACAGATCAAAACTCGTACACCGAACAAAAGCTCTGAATGACACACTCTATATGCAATATATGTGTGTTTGTGTAGTAGGGTGGGACAAAAATTAAACAGTCACGTAACATTTGGGTTAATATAAATTTTACAAAACAAAAACAAAAAAGAACAAGTAAGGAAGGGCTAAGTTCGGGTGTCACCGAACATTTTATACTCTCGCATGGTAAAGTGATAATCGAGATTTCATTATCCGTCATTTACATATTTTTCAAATACCGTATTTTTGTAAAGTTTTATTCCGCTATCATCATTGGTTCCTAATGTATATACTCGTATTATACAGAGAAGGCATCAGATGGAATTCAAAATAGCGTTATATTGAAAGAAGGCGTGGTTGTGAACCGATTTCACCCATATTTCGTACATGTCATCAGGGTGTTAAGGAAATACTATTATATACCGAATTTCATTGAAATCGGTTGAGTAGTTCCTGAGATATGGTTTTTGGTCCATAAGTGGGCGAGGCCACGCCCACTTTCAATTTTTAAAAAAGGCCTGGGTGCAGCTTCCTTCTGCAATTTCTTCCGTAAAATTTTGTGTTTCTGACGTTTTTTTGTTAGTCCGTTAATGCACTTTTAGTGATTTTCAACATAACCTTTGTATGGGAGGTGGGCGTGGTTATTATCCGATTTCTTCCATTTTTGAACTGTATATGGAAATGCCTGAAGGAAACGACTCTGTAGAGTTTGGTTGACATAGCTATAGTAAATTTCGAGATATGTATAAAAAACTTAGTAGGGGGCGGGGCCACGCCCACTTTTCCAAAAAAAATTACGTCCAAATATGCCCCTCCCTAATGCGATCCTTTGTGCCAAACTTCACTTTAATATCTTTATTTATGGCTTAGTTATGACACTTTATAGGTTTTCGGTTTCCACCATTTTGAGGGCGTGGCAGTTGGCCGATTTTGCCCATCTTCGAACTTAACCTTCTTATGAAGCCAAGGAATACGTGTACCAAGTTTCATCATGATATCTCAATTTTTACTCAAGTTACAGCTTGCACGGACGGAGGGACGGACAGACGGATGGACAGACGGACAGACAGACGGACGGACAGACGGACGGACGGACAGACAGACATCCGGATTTCAGCTCTACTCGCCACCCTGATCAAAGTATATATAACCCTATATCTGACTCTTTTAGTTTTAGGATTTACAAACAACCGTTATGTGAACAAAACAATAATACTTTCCTTAGCAACTTTGTTGCGAGAGTATAAAAATCGGCAAACACATTTCACAGAAACTTTTTATAGCATAAACGGGTATAAAAAGCTCTTTAGTCTTGATTTTTATATGTCAGTTTGTATGACAGCTGTATGCTATAGTCATCCGATCTAAATGATTTCTTCTAAGACAACGCCGCTATCTTAGATAATAACTTATGCCAAATTTCGTGAAGATATCTCGTCAATATAAAAAGTTTTCCATACAAGCGCTGGATACCGATCGTTCAATTTGTATGGGAGCTATATGTTATAGTGTTCCGATATCGGCGATTCCATCAAATCGAAAGCTTTTTGAAGCGAAACAGAAGTGTGCGGCATTTCAGATCGATATCTCAAAAACTAAGGTAGTTCTGACTCACCTTAATGTACAGCATATGTGTTTATGCATGTTGGTCACACATACTATAAAAGCTTTCAATGTACAATTGAAACATAAAGTTTTATAAACTAGTGCTTGGAAACTTTTTATTTGGCACATTTGCGTATTTAAATTTTAATTTGCTCCAATAAGTAGTCAAACGTTTTGATTTTTGGTATTTTCATCAGAACACCATGAAAGTTAATTGAATTAGTTATGAAATTACAAAAATTGTATTTCAATTGAAGCGCAAGTAAATGAAACTGGAGAATTTTAATGAAAATTTTATTGAAACTCACATTAAGCAGTTATGGCCGACACGTTTGCAAAAACTTTACGTAATTACTAGAATTTGAATTGAAACTGAAACAAACTCTTTGCCATTCAGAGCAAGCTGTGGCGCCTCGAAAGGCAAAACTCTTGGAGGGCTCGTAAAATGGAATAGTTCTCTTAATAACCCGGAAATATGTGTGACTTAACCTTCAACGGCGTTGTCACCATTATACTGCAATAAATTTGTTGTGGGTTTTCCAACAGCGATGATATTATTTTTTAATGCTGTTTCGGCCATTTTTAATATGATCTGACTTTTTTAAATATATTCTGTAATATCTACAATGCCATCATAGAAAGGTAACGCAAGAACAAAGTTTAAAAATTATTCCGCTTTATTGTCGAAACAATCGTTCTGCAATTACAACCTATCGTGCGCTTTTACCATTTTATAGTCGAAATAATGGTCCACCTCTGCTCGCGATTCGTCGAATTGTTGAAAATTTCGAGCGTACATCTTCTTTACATAATGTTCAAGTGCCAATAAGACAAATAACCGCTCGATGAAAGTACTGCTGCCATTCAAGCAAATGTTGATGAAGACCACAAATTATCGATTCCAAGACGTTCTCAATTATTCGGACTGTCTCAAACAACAACCTGATGGTTTGAGAAGGGATTTGGGGTTGCATTCATATAAAATTGTTCTCACTCAAGAATTGACGCCATTGGAGCACCGCAAACTTCCGAAATTTGCTGATTTTGCCTTGGAACAACTTGAAAATGATATCGATTTTTTTAAGAAAATTATCTTCTCTGATGAGGCTCACTTTCATCTGAGTGTAGCGGTAACTAAACAGAACTATAGACTGGTGCAAACAAAAACCATATATTATTCATGAACAACCATTAATTACATTTACCTAAATTGACCGTTTAATGGTATTTGTTCTGGTGGAATCATCGGTCGGTACTCCTTTCGAAATGAAACTGGTGACACCGTTACAGCCAATGGAGAGCGGTATAGAGCGATGATATCCAACTCTTTTTTGGCCGCTATTGGAAGAAGCTGATTTTGAGAACGTCTGGTTCCAAGAACACGGGGCTACGTGCCACACAGCACGTGCAACAACCGAATTATTGCGGGAAAAATTTGTACATTCGACTATTTAAAGAAATTGTGACATTGAATGGCCTCCAAGAAGTTGCAAGTTAACATTTTTAGACTACCAGACTGTGGGGTTAATTTAAGTCGTTGAGCCTTAGCAATAATTCAAACTCTTTTCAAGCTCTAGAAGTCAATATTACACGAGCTATTCATGGCAAAAGACTTGGTTTAGTGGAAAAAGTACTCGAGAATTGGGTTCATCAAATTCGTATGCTTCGATTTCGACTTTGAACAAATTAAAGTGTTAAATATGGAAGTATGGGGCTGTTGAATGATAGCCTACTGACGGCGTTGCTATTGTGATAATAATATAACTTTTAAATATCGTCTGCGAGCTTACCGTAGGGTATCTCAATGCTGTATTCGCCTAAGCGAAAAACGCTAATGGTTGTATTTGCCAGGAGATATAAGATTCCAAACCTTCCTCTGTTCTCATTCAGAGGCTCCAAACTGTTGTGAGGTGAAATACCTAGGGCTTATCTGTGATATAAGACGATCATGGAAGCCCAATGTTGACTATTGGATGACGAAGGCAACGGTTTCCTAGTATTGTTGTAGTGGAGGTATAAGAAAAAGGTAGGTACTCTCACCCAAGGCAGTGTTTGGACTCTACAAAATTGTAGTTAAGCCAATAATGTATTCGAATATTGAAGGGCGCTCTAAAAGTTTGCACTCGCTAAGAATCTCGAACTTGTCCAAATAAAGACTCTCATCTGCATCATTGGTGCACCACGGACTAAAGCAACAATAGCACTTAATGTCATTTTAGGTAAACATAGCGCCAATGAACATAGCCGCCAGATGCATTGCTGCAAAGTGCATTTCAAGACACAGGAAAGTTGGATATAGGTAGGGATCCAACCAAGGACTCGCTGAAATTCTCTCTTCCATCAAATGCATTGCTGAAAACTTGTATAACTGCGTCGAAGAGGCGACTTGTGGCCGCTTTTTTTTGTTCACTATCCGATGTGGGTGAGGATGGTTCGCTCGAGAAGAGCTGTAGTAAGTTTTTTCGTGGATGTGTCGAAGCTACTAAGGAATCCGGTAGGGTACGAAAGCAGAGCGGCACTACTAGCGTTAAGTTCGCTTAGTGTGCGCTCACAGATATTCAAGGGGTGTATGTTTTCACTTGAATTATCATCAAACTATTTAAGTATAACCGACAAATTTTCTGAGAGGCTCTGTTACCCCGCTCTCATCGCAATAAAAATGTGTTGGATCTCATCAATGGAATCTTGCGAGCATTCAGCAGGTCGGGATCGAAGGCTCGCCCTTAGCGACTGCAACTTTTAGATGAACTTCCAACTAATGAATTATATACGCCTAGAGCGTAGCAAAGTTCTTCTTGACGCAATCGTAGGAATTCTTACTGAACATTGTCTTAATAGGTTCATTCGCGATGCGGCGAAATATCTGGTTGGAGGTCCGTTACCAAAGCTGTGTCGAGGATATAAAAACTGACATTTTATCCCTAATAAATTTGGCAATTAATCAGCGAACTTAACCTTACATATCTCGCCTTGAAATACCGCTTCCAGTCGAGAGCCAGTAGAATATAAATTATGGAACTCTTACTGATTTATTGTCATGTAAATATATGAACATACTATATAATATATAATATACTCATATTCCTAACCATACATACATATATGTATATACTATAATAACAGTATAATTTTCGACAAATTAATGCGCTTTATTTGCCAATTTAAATTCTTATTCATTTGTGGACAGCTGATTTGACATTTAAGACCATTTGAAATGCATATCAATTGTCATATGCTATAATATATATCCTATATGTTTATGTGTACATTTATATATATGTATATTTTCACTCATTTCAATATTTATGCCACAAAAACATTTTCATTACATGCTTGTCAAGTGCTCAGCAAATATGGTTGCCATCGACGTTGTAATCAAATTTGATGTTGACGTTTGCACAGCCAGCTGCCAGCACTGGCAACAACAAAATCCAACTCAGCGCTTGCTACACGCTGATAGACGCACACACATACTCGCACACATGCGAGCTTGCAACGCATGTATAGTATGTGTGTGTGAATGTGTGCGTATATGCTGCAATCAGCAAATGCAATGACAGCAAAAATTGCAAATCAAATGTGACTGCTTAGTGAGAATTTAATTGTAAACGTAAATTAAATGATTTCAGTTGGAATATTGCTGCTGGTAGCAAACGCAATGAAATTGTGCTCTGAAATTCAACCGCCTGCTCACACTATCCCTCATATCAACACCCACACACATGCGGCATGAAAACATAGAAGAGCAGATTTCAACTCATTTACAGGCGTTGCCGGCAAGTATGAGACGGAGAGCTGAGTACCCGCTGCCCTAATCGTATTTACTGGCATGTGGTTGTGTGTGTGTGTGTGTGTATGTACGTCGTAACGCAACTGCCTTGGCATGGAGCCGGTGGCGTGCTGGTGAGGAGGTGTGGCTTGATGTAGGAAATCAGTGCGGCAAATATCTTTGCGCATTTTTGTTTGCAATGCAATTGTCGTTGCATATTTGCCAAGATATTTTGCAGCAGCTCAAATGGATTTTCTATAATGTGATTGACAAACGTTTGACGTACAGATGGCCAGCAGTGACTTTGTGCACAAATGTGCCGGCCCAGCAGTGGTTGGAAATACTCGGGTGATCCCTAAATGTTGGAAGACAATATTTGCAGCAATTTCTTTTCATACAAGAAAACCCGTTAATATTCCCATCACAGGCACATTTCTTATAGCATAAAAGGCTATACAACGATGATTTTCATTATTTTGGTCGGTCAGTTCTTAAAAAATAATCTATACCGAATTTCGTGAATATATCTTATCATTTGAAAGTTTTCCGTACAAGAACTTGATTCCGATCGTTCAGTTTGTATGGCAGCTATATGTTATAGTAGTCCAATATCGGCAGTTCCAACAAATGAGCAGCTTCTGGAAGAGAAAATTACGTTTGCAAAATTTCAAAATGATATGTTAAAAACTGAGGGACTAGTTCGTATATATACAGACAGACAGACAGACTGACAGACAGGCAGACGAACATGGCTAAATCGACTCAACTCGACATACTGATCATTTATATATATACTTTATAGGGTCTCCGACCCTTCCTTCTGGGTGTTACAAACTTCGTGACAAACTTAATATACCCTGTTCAGGGTAATAAATATAGCGTTAAAATAATTATTGGTCAAAACTTATGACAGATTTATGACACGGTTGCAATGAATGACAGAATTATGGCAAAAAATACAATCGTTTCTGGCCACTCCCAAATGAATGGCGATGAGAGAACTTTCCTCACTTGCGTGAACTTATACATATGACTCCTTCCGGCACACACCACCTCTTCGTCGATTTCAAAGCTGCTTTCGACAGCACGAAAAGGAGCTGGCTTTATGCCGCGAAGTCTGAATTTGGTATCCCCGCAAAACTAATACGGCTGTGTAAACTGACGTTGAGCAACACGAAAAGCTCCGTCAGGATCCGGAAGGACCTCTCCAAGCCGTTCGATACCAAACGAGGTTTCAGACAAGGCGATTCCCAATCGTGCGACTTCTTCAATCTGCTGCTGGAGAAAATAATTCTAGCTGCAGAACTTAATCGAGCAGTTACAATCTTTTATAAGAGTGTACAGCTGCTGGCGTATGCCGATATTATTGATATCATTGACCTCAACACCCGCGCGTTAGTTGAGCTTTCTCCAGACTGGACAAGGAAGCAAAGCAAATGGGTCTGGCAGTAAACGAGGGCCAGACGAAATAACTCCTGTCATCAAACAAACAGTCGTCGCACTCGGCTCTCACGTCACTGTTGAATCATAACTTTGAAGTTGTAGATATTTTCGTCTATCTGGGAACCAGCGTAAACACCACCAACAATGTCAGCCAGGAAATCCAACACAGGATAACTCTTGCCAACAGGTGCTACTTCGGACTGAGTAGGCAATTGAGAAGCAAAGTCCTCTCTCGACGGACAAAAACCAAACTCTATAAGTCACTCATAATTCCCGTCCTGCTATATGGTGCAGAGGCCTGGACGATGTCAACAGCGGATGAGTCGACGTTGCGAGTTTTCGAGAGAAAAATTCTGCGAAAGATTTATGGTCCTTTGCGCGTTGGCCACGGCGAATATCGCATTCGATGGAACGATGAGCTGTACGAGATATACGGCGACATTGACATAGTTCAGCGAATTAAAAGCCAGCGGCTACGCTGGCTAGGCCATGTTGTCCGAATAGACGAAAACACTCCAGCTCTGAAAGTATTCGACGTCGTACCCGCCGGGGGAAGCAGAGGAATAGGAAGAGCTCCACTCCGTTGGAAGGACCTGGCTTCGCTTAGAATATCCAATTGGCGCCACGTGGCAAAAAGAAGAAACGACTGGCGCGCTGTTGTTAACTCGGCTATAATCGCGTAAGCGGTGTCTACGCCAGTAAAGAAGAAGAAGTAAAAAATTTTAACGCTTTTCTATCTTATAGTAGCGGAGACCACATTTCAAAATATGGAATTTGTTTGAAGTTACTATGAACCAACCTAATGCATATACCTCACCGAATATATGTATGTATGTGTGAGCAAAATACAAAATACTAAGCCGTAAATGTGTTGCAGTGCTATCACGGAGGGATAACGGGCAGTGAGCATGGCATCGACCATAAGCGGCAGCACTTTGTTAAAACTTAAGTGCAAATCGATTGTCAGCTGCCTTCTGTGCTGCCGCCAGTCGTGTTTTTAGGCGTCCATGCTGTAACAGTGAGCATCAGATTGTAGCAAATCGTTGACGTTCGCCAGCAATCTGCCCTAAGATTCAATGCGCTTTTTGCTCACACCGTTATTGTCATTACGGGCATTAGGTTCGGTAATGTGTTGCTCTAGCAATCTTAATATCTTGTGTATCGAATGCTATGAAAATGTTTTCGAAATACATACAAGTATATACAATAACGTGTGTGCATTTGGAAAATATACTCGTATGACTTAATTCCTTCTATTTTTGGAACTAAATTCTAAGATTTATCATTAATTTATGAAAACATAATAAATTGAATGATACCTTCCTTTCTCATTCCTGAGTGTATAAAAAATACCACACAAAACAAACAGAAAGATAAAAATCTTATTTTTGAGATAACGGGTGATCCAATATTCCACGAAACACACGTGGAAAGTACATTTACTTGGATCACCCGTATCGCAAAAATAAGATCTTTCTGGTATTTTTTATGCACTCAGGAATGAGAAAAGAAGGTAGACTTCAATTTATTATGTTTTCATAAATTAGCTAGATTCAAGAACTGTCATTTCATTCAGAACAGTTTAAAGTGGTTTGCGGGCCGGTGGAATCATTGGTCCATCGCCATGATAACCGACTATTTGATTCCTGAAATTTTATCTCATGATCTCGCCAACACTCGGTTTCAACAATTTATTGAGAGAACACTTCGGTGAGCAGATAATTTAGCGTTTTAGGTCGATCGCTTGGTCACCAAGATCGTGTTATATCACACCGTTAGACTTTTTCCTGTGAGGATATGTAAACTCCCGCTTCGATTAAGGCCTTGGTGCAAAACATCACACGTCTCATACGCCAGTTACTAGTCGAAATGCTCGAACGAGGACCATTTGAGACGTAGCCACGTCCAACATTTGAAAGAGATAAACTTCAAAACAATAAACATGTCCCATTAAAATTGAAGTTTCTGTCTTTTTTCTTATAATAAGTGGACATCTCGAAATGGCTTGGTTTATTATCGATCTTAAGATCACTCATCTAAGATAGATATTTTCTGAATTTTGACTTTTTGAGACACCAAATATCTTTTAACCCAAAATATGTTCGTATGTTTATGAGAGTAATCACAAGGTAATTCGTTTCGAACGTACAGTAGGAACTGAAGACTATCATGGAGTAAGATAGACTGCAAATAAGCAGATCTACTGCTACCCTAATGGTCTCCATCTCACTTGGAAAGCTCTATAGAGGTCCTGGAACCTGAAGCTTAAGTTAGCCTTCGTTACATTACTGTTAAGAAACATTTATTTCTTAAATTGCTGCTTTTGTTAACAGCTTAGGTTTAATTCTCTTAATTTAGCACGAGCATATGTTTACTCTTTTACTTTACTTCTACTATTAATTTGTATTAGAATGTGCAATGTAGTGACGTACTATGTCCCTAATCAAAGTAATGCTTGCATTCCCAAAGGTGCATGTGTTAACTGGGTCAGAAAGTAATCGTTTCGCATGTTTATCATCAAGTAAAATTAAAATTTTCTTCCGCTGCTTTGCGCACACACATGGGACTGCTGCCAGACGCGCAGCAAAAGCCAGGTGGAACGCAGCTTTGGTAAATGAGCATGTTTGAAATGGTTGACATGCTAACGTTTTAATAAGTCTAATGATTAGCAATTGTGAAAGAAATAGTTTTCATGAATAATATTGTGTGAAAACATTTTATTTGTCACTAAATTAAAAAAAAAAAAACAAAAATATGAAACAAACGTGAACTAAAATACCCTTCCCAGTTGCATTTAGATGCTTAAAAGGGTATAAAACTATGTATGTATATCTCGTTATTTAAATTTAGTATGACTTCAAAAATGACAGTCAGCCGGTCTATAGTTTCAGAAGCATTATTTAGGGTAGTCAAATATCTTGACTTAAGTGAAAGGCATAATTATTTTTCAGGTCTACCTAGTAATCAGAGAGTGGTAGCGATAATAATTCACCACTCGTCGTGACTATCTTTATGCTATTGGAGAAGCTCAGTCTCTGCAGCTCTGACGGAATTTAGCATAATAGATTAACCTGAACAATTTCTCCGAACTCCAAATGGAAGTTGGACAGTAGTTCTAAAGAATTCATATATTTTTAGGAAGACTTATAGTATATCGAGCGTCCAGCAACCTGTACAATCTGAGCAACCTTGAGTGATTTGTGGCAACCTAGCCATGTGGAGCTCAGAGTCACAGCTGAAAGATAAGGATACTTTTTGGGTCTATTCCGCAGTAATCGATTTACGAGCTTGGGAAGGTTGCAGCCTCATTATACCAGGTGGTGCGGCGGTAAGTGAGCGTTTCTCTTAGAGCAACGGGTTCGTTACATAAACGTGATCAATGTCGCAAGAAGAGAAGCAAAGAGACCCCGAATATAGCGGCTGAAGGACGTACGAGCTTTTCAGAATTTAAGAAGTTAAGGCAACAAACAAATGGTTTCAAGCCCGGACGCGGCTTCTGTAAAGAAAGGAATAGAAACTTCATAACAGACACCCAGAGTAAAACCGAAATTTACTGGGGACATTTTTCAACACTGCTAAATGGAAAAAGCAAATGATTGTTCATCGTGACAAAGCTGTTTAAAGAAGGCGGCGAGGAGTTGGATTGGATGATCCAATGATTGAAATTTTAATGTACACTGTCCATTTCACAAGGACTGAGATCCAGCAGTAATTATCGCGAGATCAGCCTTCTTGACATGGCGTATGATGTTTTCTCGACAATAGCATACTGTATGAAAGACTTCAACACGTTGTAAATAAGCTAATTGGACCTTATCAATGTAGCTTCAGACCTGAGAAAGCCATCATAGACCACTTCGACTCCCATCAGTGTTTTGAAAGCGCTTTCGACAGCACTGACAGTAGATACCATTATCAATTCCGATAAATTCGGATAGGACCTCCTCGAGCCATTCAATAACAGACGAGGTTTTATGCAGTGTGATTCTGATAGTGCTGGAAAAAGTATGATGATACTGACATCATAGACCTTAACAACAGAGCCATCAGCGCAGCCTTTTCAGCTTTGAAAAATTAGCGAAAGGGGTTGGTCTTGTGTTGAACGAAGGCAAGAAAAAGTACTTGGAGGCGACACACAAAAATTCCTCGCGTTTTGAGAACTAAGTCATTGTTGGTCTTCGTCCTGTTGCCCAGCATGTCCATCCCATTATACGGCCCAGTAACATGGTTGATTATGAACCGCAATGAGAAAGTACTTAGAGCATTCGAGAGGACTGTTCTTCGCAAGGGTTTTGAAGCTGTTCACTTGAACGTTGAATATCGAGATGATGGAACCACGAACTATATGGGCTCTAAGGTAACATGGCGCATAAAACTCCAGTGAATAGCTTGTATAGGCCACGTCGTTTGCATGGAAGATGATGCTCCAGCAAAGAGCTCATTAAATTCAAGAGCCACGAGTAAAGAACGGATAAGAACCAAAATACTATATATGAGTATGAGTATATATGGGTGACTCTGCAAATGATGGAGGCAACTGGCGAAGGTTTGCGTTCTTGGCTCTGACCGACTTACGGCTGTAATGTCAGAGAAGAATAAGTGTAAAGTATAATCTTTATTTTTGTTTTATGTAACAAGCTTTCTCTTCTTTATTGGGGGATATACCGCTGTCGCACTTATAGCCGAGTTTACAACAGCGTGCCAGTAGTTCTCCTTTTTCAGTGTTTGGCGCCAAGTATAGCCAGGTCCTGCTCTTTCCAAAGGAGTATAGGTATTCTTGATTTTCCTGGCTTGTATTGAATCAAATACTCTCAGAGCTAGAGTGTTTTCGTTCGAGGTCCTGCTCTTTCCAAAGGAGTATAGGTATTCTTGACTTTCCTGGCTTGTATTGAATCGAATACTCTCACAGCTATAGTGTTTTCATCCATACCGAGGACATGACCTAGACTTGTAGAATTTGGTCTTTGTGCGTCGAGAGAGGACTTTACTTCTCAATTGCCTACTAAGTCCGAAGTAGAACCTGTTATGTCACAAGCGATCCTCCGTTTATTATGACACATATTACTGCCTCTGGTTTCTCAAGGCTATAGAATTGTAAGCCTTGCAACTCTTTTATAAGGTGAGCTCCAATTTTTAAATTTTTGGTTTTGGATCTCAAATTTTTTGGGAAACACTGGCTTACTACTGTAAGTCCCTACAATACAATTTTCATTAACTTCGACTAAGCGCTGTAACCACGACAAACCTTTCCGGTTGGTGGCATTAATATTGCTGTTGTTGTACAACCACAACGACTGCGACAACAACTACTGCAATCAGTCAACTTTTTTTAAGCTTCCAGTCGCAATTGACAGAAGTAAAAGAAGCAGCAGAATATTTCTATGGAATATGAATGCCATAAATGCAGCAGATAACGGGTGTTAACTTATAAATATGTATGCATATCGACACGCACACACACACACATTGGCGCCGAGTTGCCAATCAATGTGCATTTAATGAAATAGCTAAGTGCTGGTGTTAGTGCTGCTGCGGACATCAATAAATAGCGCACACACCCATCGAATTGAATGGCAACCACAACAAAGCATTTGTGGTCCAAACGAGCGACGGCTACACCGATAGAATGGACGCAAGCACACACCACACATACATGCATATGTATGTACTGAGTGGCAACTGCAGAGATGGCACTGTGAATGCCATCAAATTGTTAGCTGTTGTTGTCTATGTTGCCGGCTGCTGCTGCTGCTGCTGCTGCCAATGCCAATGGTTATTACCGTGGTGACAATTGCATGCAAATCATCGAATTTTCGACGCACACCCAGCAACGGCACTTCCATCAGCACCAACACCAACAGCGGCACCACCAACAGTGGCAGCGACAGCGGCGACGGCGGCAGCAGCACAATTGTTTGGCGCAGCAATATGCGGTGATTCAAACGGTTGCACCATTGTTGCTGTGCGCTACAGTGCGGCATTGCCATAGACTATTGCGCAAATTGGGCACACAACACCAGCAACAACAGCAACAGCGTTTGCTCGTTGGCACTGTACGTTGGTTGGGTCATTGCTTGCGCGCAGTGATGTGTGATGGTCCCTGGACAGATTTGGTTGCGCAAATTGCACATTTCGATATGGATGTGGCATGCAACGTGTCACCGTTGTTGGCCGTTGTGAAATATAGCGTTGTGAGCAAACATCAAATTTTACCAATTTTGCATCTTCGTTTGTATGTATGCGTGCGTTCGTCGTATTTGTCATTCGGGCAAAGTGTTGTTATTGCCGTGTAAGCTGCTCTGTTGCGCTTAATGGTAAATGTCGCAAATGCCGGGTGTACATTGCTTGATGGCTTGTGCATGGCTTGTTGTTTGCCATGCAGTGCCAGCTGTTGCTGTTGCTGTTACTGTTACCCAGCAGCATGCAGCAGCATTTCTAACGACTTGTGTAAATGTAAATGCAAATATGCCTATTGTTGCAATCATTGTTGTGCACATAGCCACAAAATGTTTGGGTTTGCTGCTTGAAATAAATTTGACATTACCGTTATAGTACGGCCGGTCAGGGGCGTATATATGTATAATTGAAAATTCAGTATTGAATATCGGAAGCACACACACAAACACACAAACATACATTTCAAATGTTGTAAAATATGTTCATATATTTTTGGTGTGAATATGAGCATACATACATATGTGTATGTTTGTATAGGTGGTTTAAAGGCTTGACGTTTATTTGGTTGGTTCACATAGCAGTTGGAGTCGGTGTAGCTCATTATAGAATACTGGTGCAAATTTAGTGCTAGGAACCGTAAATTTATATTATTAAGTAGCACAATTTATATTATTTCTGAAGGTTTCATGTTTTATAACAGTGAGGATAAGAGAACGGCAGCGGAGAAGTTGAAGATCAGCTGAATAATACCGCAAAGAGTTTGAGAAGAGGCATTCTTACCCAGCTTGGTTCCCCGAGGTCCGGAGTTAAGGGTTTAGTACATAGGTATACTGTTCCGCAAGTTCAGTAAAATTATGTAATACTAACAGGCAGCATTTTTGGAAGATTTCCCCTCCGAAACCACAAAAACAATAACAATAATAATAATAATACAGTAGAGGCCCGCTAATCCGGACATAGCCTAATCCGATTCCACTGTAACTGGACAGGGTTAAAACTCAAAATTTCTATTATGTCCCTTGTATCTGACCGGACATTCTCATCCGTATTCTCTAATTGATCACATGTTTATTATTCACTACATTCGCTTTTATGCTTTATTGGATTAAGTTTTCTTCTTTTTTGGAACATGTGTATTATTTGTTATAATAAACAAACAGAAATATATAAATATTTTTTCATAATACATAGTTCTGATATGTTTTTGGTGATCCGGATTTCTCATATTCCGGATAGCCGGTTTTAATTGATCCGGGATTAACGAGCCTCTACTGTAACAGTGAGGAAATTGATTGATTTTTGAAGCTCAAATAACCTGTTTTCACTTTTCCTTATTCTTCTTCTTTTCCTTTAACCCAAAGAACGCAGTTATGTGTACCACAGAGATTGAAACACACAAAAAACGTTCAAGATCCTATAAAGTACATTTGTCCGGAAAGTAATAGGACCGATTTTCTTCCGCCGTGATTGTACTTCGAAGTGTGCGCGCACTGAAAGGATTCGGTAAAAGGTGTTCTTAGCTAACCAACGAGGACAAACATTTTTGCGCGACGTGTTTCTGTAAGTGGTGCAAGCCAAAAATACAGCGTTCGTTAGAGCAGAGGTACGCGATTAAATTCTATGTGAAATCGGTAAATCTGCGACAGTGACGTTTGATATGATCAAGCAATCTTACCCTGATGCTGCTTTAGCATGAAGTGATGTGTTTCGGTGGCACCAGGCCTTTATGGAGGCCCTGGAAGGGGTCGCAGATGAAGATTGTCGCGACTTCGACAATCACCAACAATGTGACTCATGTGCGCAAAGTTTTGAACTCAAACCGTCGACTAGGTATTCGTTTAATTACCGAGATGTTAAATTTATCAAAATCTGTGGTTGTGAGGGAGCACTTGAACATGAGCAAGGTGTGCGCGAAAATGGCCCCAAAAGTGCTCACTGCCGACTAGAAATTGCGGCGAGTGGATGTATGCCAAGAAAATTTGACAAGTGTGCAAATGACCGCCAAATTTTTGAATAACGAGTCATGGCTCCTTGACTATGATCCCGATGGAAGGCAAGCATTTTGAGACGAGAGAGGGGATTCAAGCAGTATGCACTTCTGCTCTCAAGGCTATTCCGGAGAATTCCTTCCGTGAGCCTATTTTGAAAGTTTTTACAGAATTGTAACTATTGGTTCAATAATTTTTTTTAAACCTATTACATATAAATGCTCAACGTAACGAATTGAGTCGAGTTTTCCATGGCCGTCTGTTCATCCGTCATTTTTTTATAGTAGGAGGAAGCTAAACCCAACTTTCTCCAATCTCATGTTTCTCCCACGGGACCACTGGACTAAGTATTACTTCATTGGAGGAAAGAATACATTTATGTCTCCTCTATTGTACGAAATATTATCGCCTAATCTATAGTAAATGTCTCACTCTTGTCATAATTAGATTTGCCGCTGGCAGCTTTCCACTTAACAGAGATCTCGCACATAAGTGCAGTAAAATTTTCCACCGAGTGACTACCTCCAAACATAGTTTTCAGCTTTTCCCTTGTACTTTAAAACTGAGGGCAATGATAGAGTACGTGTTCATGGTCTTCTATACACTCTGTATACGTCGGACAATATAGACTAAAGTCATGACGATATTTGTATAGGTAACTTCTGAAGCACCCATGGCCACTGAGTATTTGGGTCAGGTAGAAAACCAAGCACCCATGTTATCTACCCATCCACGATTGTATGTTTGGCATCTGTGTGGGTGCCCACCGACTTTTGCATGAAGTTTGCTACACATGGTACCACATTGCGATGCTTTTAATTATCTTCTTTCTTTTTGCTGCTGTAGAGGTCTCTGATAAGTTGTAATTACATATGCGCGCATTCGCCTCCCTGTATGTTAGTCCGCGCCACACTGGCTAATACCTCAGCAGCGTCGTTTGAAATGGTTCGGAAAGCACTTATCCCGCAGAAAGCCTATTCACTACGTTAGTTGGTCTAGCATATGAGATTATGTCTAGCGCTTGTATCCATATTGGAGCCGCCTACAGTTCAACTGATCTCACACAGCCTCTATTTGCCATCATTCTAGACAAAGCATTATAGATTTTATTTACTTTAAATATTGTATGTTTCAAGTGCTCCTCGAGTTTAAGTCTTGAGTCCACTATTACACAAAGGCATTTCAACTGTGACTGTAAAGTAATCTCACATTCTCCTATGATAAGCAATATTTTTTCTTTTCCTGAAACTTATGAGCAAGAGTTCTGTTTTCTGCTCAGCCAGTTCTAGACTCATGGTAGCAAACCATTGTCTCAGTTTTTGCAATATCAATATGAAATTTTTCTGACGTCTTTTCTCTCTAAAGGGCTGCTTATTTGTCGGAACTGCCGATATCGGACCATTATTTCATATATCTGTCACACAAACTGGAATCAAGTCCTTGTATGGGAAACTTTTTCATTTGACGAGATATCTTAATGAAATTCGGCATATATTTTTTTCAAGACAATAATACAAACTCTAAAGAAACTGTTTAGATCGGACCACCATAGCGTACAGCTGTCGTACAAGCTGAGCGATTCATATTAAATTATTACAATGAAAAAAATTATACTATATAATTTTACAATCTTTGAATAAATTTTTGAGTTCGAACTCCTATTACACATAGGTAAAGTTAGGTCCTTGAGTTGAACCAAAATCTATGGATCTCACTTGGACAGGTATTTGCCTTCTTGGTAACCCATTAAGTCCCAAAAGTAGATCGCCCTCATAAAAATACAAGGTGTTTCGAGCCCACAAGTGTATTAATTCGCAAACAGTGTGTCTACTCATATATTTCAATCTTAGTTAGGCAAAGCCCGTACAATAGAGAAGGAGATGACAAGATGATGCCACCTTACCTTCCACCATTTATTAACGTATTGAACAGTGTCCAGTCAGAACACATGCAATTGCGACGAGATTGTCTTTACTAAGAGCCAGTAGTGCGTAGGTATTCTTACGGTTTACTCTGGCCCATAAAGGTCTCGCAGTCGCACAAAAGACCAAAAAGTCCAACGTCAGATCGCAAGAGAACATGGGACAACCGACTCGCTTCCAATCGGATGATATAGAGAAAGGGTCTCCTCCTTAGCAAGCATATCGGTTTTGTAGTTTCCCGCGATTTCGAAAGAAAGAAGACTCCACCTTCAACTTTTCCTGTTAACTTCAAGCAATCCGTCAAAAAGCGCAATGCTCTCCTTCTCCAAAGGCCTCGCGCCTTATAAATCGCTCGTATGTGTGTGAGGTAAGATGGGACAACCAGGAGAGTTCGTCAGTTTTCGCTAAATTATGAGGCACACATTTCTTAGGTAAAACTTCTTTTAGACTATATGTGGATCCAGCATAGTAAAGTTTTTTTTGTACAAGAACTAACGGCCGAAGAAGATGATATATAGTGCGAGTAAGCCAAATTGAATCCAGAGAACTGCGATGGCATGGAAGCGATTAATAATTATCTCATGATTATGAACCATCTCGCGACTGCTTCATACATTAGGACGCTCATAACAGCGGATTTAAACTATTATTTTATATTCCATCGTCAATAGATTAGGTAATGTTGATTCAAGCCGGTCTCGTATTAAAATATGGATAGAGCCGAACAAATGCTTATATGTGGCTCGCTCTGGTCTTAACGAGGAAGATCTTGTAATACTAGTTTCGAAACACCCATTTTTATATAAAGTATGAGATAACAAACACTTCAAGAATTAAGTGCTTTTCGGATTGTTTAAACTAAATCATACATTTAGCAAACGAGCAAACTTATCCCTTAATGCTTTAGACGGATCCTAAGTTCTAAGCCATTTGACCTCTTTAAGTCGTGAGATTATTTCAACCGCTTTTACTTCGTATTTTACTTTCATTAAAGGTTACTCTTTTCGCAGCACTTTTCTGTTCAATCTCACAAGATCTCTTTACAATAAAGATATGTTCTCTCAAAATATAAGTAAGATTTAAATAATATCTTTTGAAATTGTCTCATTCAAAGAAAACTTTTTGGTCGGCTGAGCTAATGGTTGTACAATTTATTTAGCTAAAACGCTTTAACAGATTTCGGCAGTACGCAATGATATGACCTACCTGACTTTCTGGCGGTTGATTCCTGTTAATGAACTTTACAAGCTCCTCTTTACAACATTAAAGTTCCAATTCATAATCTTCTGTACCAGAAAATATGAGGAGGTAACCTAGTTCATATGACTGCTTCTGATACCAGCCTCGCCAATCTGCCTTCAAGCCGGTCGGTAGTTCTTTAGACAATTTAGAAATTCAGAACTCAACATAACTTCAAAAAAACTCGAAGTATTTGCCAGCTGGGTGTAATCCATATTCAATTCTAAAGCGTCCCGTTATGCAATTCTTAAAATCCAGAGGTAGCTTAGACTTCCGCTCAATCAACTTCTCTAATGCATCTAAGTATAAATTCTCATAATAGCAAAATGCCGTACGCAGCGTTGGAGAAGAAAGTAAAAGGAAGATGCCAAAGCGCTCGCAAGCGTATTTCCCAACGGTCATGCCTTAGCGTTGTTGGAATGGAATACCGATTGTGTTAGTGCTGCTAATAGCAATTTTGACATCAATTGCGAAATATCAATGAGCTGCCGGTATTGACATCACAAAAAGTGTGCTTAAGTGTAAATAAATCACACACGTCATTGAATAACTTTTATTTGAGGAAACAAAATATCAGGAGAATGAGTTTTATGTGAGCGAGAATACAATAGGTCCAAAACTGCAAGATCTGAATTTTAATTGCCGCTCAATGAAGTGGTGAACTTGCCCACAATATTTAAAGGCCGTGTTAAAACCTTTGATAAAGAGCACTGTCATAGATTCAATGCAATGAATCTAAGCTCCTTATTTAAAGGAAAAAGCTAGCTTTACCTTGTTTCCTATACATATTAATCGAGATCTGCTCTGTGACTCACTCTTAGCGCAACCGGGAAATTTGATATTCCATAATAATATAAGCACTCCGGAGCAGATTACTTAAACAATCTACCTCATTATACTGGACTTAAGTAGCGCAAGAATGCCGCAGACTTTTGATCAAAGAACTGCGACTCTGTATTATTGCAAACCACTAAAACTACACTTTTGTTATAAGGAAAGTCATCCAAAAATGATAACTCAAAGAGACTGACTAGCTTATCCGATTGGAACACTCAAAATTTAGTTTGTTTAAGGTTATTCGGTCCATTCGTGATCAAATGGTCTTTCCCCTAAGTTTAATATAAGAGCAGGACCGGTCCCAAGAAGAGCTTCCGGCTAATATAGAGATATAGACAGGCATGAAGCTCTTTAGATAAAGATATCGGGTGATTTTTTAAGAGCTTGATAACTTTTTTTAAAAAAACGCATAAAATTTGCAAAATCTCATCGGTTCTTTATTTGAAACGTTAGATTGGTTCATGACATTTACTTTTGAAGATAATTTCATTTAAATGTTGACCGCGGCTGCGTCTTAGGTGGTCCATTCGAAAGTCCAATTTTGGGCAACTTTTTCGAGCATTTCGGCCGGAATAGCCCGAATTTCTTCGGAAATGTTGTCTTCCAAAGCTGGAATAGTTGCTGGCTTATTTCTGTAGACTTTAGACTTGACGTAGCCCCACAAAAAATAGTCTAAAGGCGTTAAATCGCATGATCTTGGTGGCCAACTTACGGGTCCATTTCTTGAGATGAATTGTTCTCCGAAGTTTTCCCTCAAAATGGCCATAGAATCGCGAGCTGTGTGGCATGTAGCGCCATCTTGTTGAAACCACATGTCAACCAAGTTCAGTTCTTCCATTTTTGGCAACAAAAAGTTTGTTAGCATCGAACGATAGCGATCGCCATTCACCGTAACGTTGCGTCCAACAGCATCTTTGAAAAATACGGTCCAATGATTCCACCAGCGTACAAACCACACCAAACAGTGCATTTTTCGGGATGCATGGGCAGTTCTTGAACGGCTTCTGGTTGCTCTTCACCCCAAATGCGGCAATTTTGCTTATTTACGTAGCCATTCAACCAGAAATGAGCCTCATCGCTGAACAAAATTTGTCGATAAAAAGCGGATTTTCTGCCAACTTTTCTAGGGCCCATTCACTGAAAATTCGACGTTGTGGCAGATCGTTCGGCTTCAGTTCTTGCACGAGCTGTATTTTATACGGTTTTACACCAAGATCTTTGCGTAAAATCTTCCATGTGGTCGAATAACACAAACCCAATTGCTGCGAACGGCGACGAATCGACATTTCACGGTCTTCAGCCACACTCTCAGAAACAGACGCAATATTCTCTTCTGTACGCACTGTACGCATTCGTGTGGTTGGTTTAATGTCCAATAAAGTAAACTGAGTGCGAAACTTGGTCACAATCGCATTAATTGTTTGCTCACTTGGTCGATTATGTAGACCATAAATCGGACGTAAAGCGCGAAACACATTTCGAACCGAACACTGATTTTGGTAATAAAATTCAATGATTTGCAAGCGTTGCTCGTTAGTAAGTCTATTCATGATGAAATGTCAAAGCATACTGAGCATCTTTCTCTTTGACACCATGTCTGAAATCCCACGTGATCTGTCAAATACTAATGCATGAAAATCCTAACCTCAAAAAATCACCCGATATACATGTAGATATAGATATAGATATACATAGATATAGATATAGATATAGATATAGATATAGATATAGATATAGACATAGATATAGATATAGATATGGATATAGATATAGATATAGATATAGATATAGATATAGATATAGATATAGATATAGATATAGATATAGATATAGATATAGATATAGATATAGATATAGATATAGATATAGATATAGATATAGATATAGATATAGATATAGATATAGATATAGATATAGATATAGATATAGATATAGATATAGATATAGATATAGATATAGATATAGATATAGATATAGACATAGACAGAGACATAGACATAGCCATAGACATAGATATAGACATAGATATAGACATAGACAGAGACATAGACATAGACATAGACATAGACATAGATAGAGACATAGACAGAGACATAGCCATAGACATAGATATAGACATAGATATAGACATAGACATAGACATAAGATATAGATATAGATATAGATATAGATATAGATATAGATATAGATATAGATATAGATATAGATATAGATGCAGCAAAATAATTTTATATTTTCTGATCTTCGTATACCATCCTGGCAAAGAAGAGACGTGAAGAAGGTCCGTTATTTGGTTTGCTATTTTCCGTATTTTTGATGGAAGTGTAACTTGTTGCGTCATCAAGATTAGCATATGCAAATTCATTTTCGCTATCTTTAACAGTTGAATGCGTGTGCAACCCAATTTCTTATACTGTTAAAATAAACTATTCTTTAATATGGGTAAGGAAAATCGCTATCTGTTGAGGAGATCAAGTGAAGCTTACAAGGAAGCGGGGCTGTAATAAGTTCCAATATCAAAAAATGGGTAGGGTGTGAAGTTATAACATTCTCCTTAATAGGATTACAGTTATGCTTAAAAATAATAAGGAGGAAATAATAGAGTGATTTCCGCTGCTGATAGAGAGCAATTTTGAAAGCTCAAACTCGCCTCGAAAAGAGCGCAAGGTGGACAAATGTTAATGTTAAAGCAGGCTTATCACAATTCAAAGTGATACGTAGTGCTCCCTTAAAAGGCTGAAATTAAGAAAAAACCCCCCCTGAACGTTGCTAGAAATTTGGCAATTTTGCGAGGAAACATGACATGATTCTGATTGACGTTGTCTTCTCCGGATGAAAATTTATTTGGTCGGACGGATCTGCTACTACTTCCACCAGTCTTCCAAGGGGTATCAGTTGGATCGCCTTCATAGTAGATGGGGGTGTGATGGCTGTGATGCCATCTCTGTTGTTACTTACGAATTACAGTTTAACTACAAATGAATGAAAACACTTACAAAAACGTACTTGAAATAAAACTTTCCATTTCCACGTGTTCCAGGGGCGTGGACTTTCCAACACGACAATGCTGATCCACTGCCGTAGTTAAGTCGTGGTTGAGGACCACCATATTCCTCATCAATATAATAGAAAACGTATGGGATGGCTGGCTCGTAAAGTTTACGAGTCAGGAGACAATATTCAAACAAGGAGCTAATTGAAGGCATCAGGCAACGGTCACATTTCACTTAGTCATGGAAAATTATATGAATCGCTTCCAATCAGATCTGAGGTAATTCTCAACAAGGAGGATCGACATTATTTTGTATAAAATAGTACTATATGTAACGCTTTATAAAATTTCATGGTTAAAAACCTTTTCAACAGCCAAAAATGATGTGTGCCTATCACAGTATTAAATTTGATTGTTAATTTTATGTTATTTTCGAAAAAAAAACAAAAATATATTACAAAATAAAAGCTGATATTTTTGTTTATTTAACACAGATTAGATAGGTCAAAACAAAAATAATTTTATCAATTTAAAAATACTGCTTTTTGTATGTTTGAACCTAAAAACACACACGAGGTATGTGCTAACCTGAT